>NW_026262687.1:1251366-1438373 GCF_021869535.1 Mytilus californianus
TATATATATATATATATATATATATATATTATAGAAAACAAGATTAACTATAGTTAATTTTGTCAAATTTCATTTGCACCTGAATCGTCTATGCCTCACTATTTATTTTTGATAACAATCAGTGTTTGGACAAACTTTACGAATCTTATAAAAAAAAAAAATGAAAGTTTGTATTTAAAATATAAGTTAGCACGAAAGTTTTTTTCGTTTTTTTTAATTTTTGTTTATTGGTGTGTGTTTTGTATCGATCTGATGAGTCAACGCCTTTGTGTAGTTTTTTTGTATGCTATCTTTTGTCTTTTGTAAACCACAGTTCAAGATTAGGGGTCAGGTAAAGGCAATTGTTTTCACCCGCTGCATTATGAATGTATCCATCCCAAGTCAAGAGCATGTAATGTAGTGGTTAGTTTGTGTTGCTATGAATCGTAATTGATGTTCTTTTACTGTTGATCATATATAACGTGGCCGTTAGATTTTTCGTTTGAATGGTTTAAAGTGGGTCATGTGCGGTTCTTGTTATAGCTAGCTATTGGGTATCTATTTTGCTCATTTTGAAAAACAATACGGTGACATATAGTTGCGATCTACTACGTCATGATGCTCCTTGCGGAGAGTTTTCTCATTTGACAACCTACCATATCTTCTTATTTCTATATTATTTGAACACCTTGACAACTCGGCTATAAACATTCTGTATCAGGATTTTTGTGAATTAAATGTGTCAGGTATAAAGACAAGACATTTTTGATAACTTTAAGTTTTCTGCATTTAGAAAAAAAAGAAAGATTTTTGCGTAAACAAACAATATCGTTTGCTCAAAAATTAATATATATGTCATGAACACAGGATAATGAATTCAAAACTTTGGGTTAATTGAAAAGGTTAGAAATCCGTGTGGTCATGTACGTCGTAATTTTTTTATGAGCTTTTAATTGCAATGACGGTGATTTTGAATTTTCGGTTATGGTTAAGTATTGACCATTTATCGGATTATTCAGTAGCACAATATTATTGAAGGATATATTATATCGTATGTTCTTACTCAAACTGAATTTTCAACCCTCTCAAGCATAGCTTTTTTTACACGATTTAGGGTATTTTCTAAACGCGATATTAGATGTTGATGCTACCATGCAATTCTGACAGTGGCTTCTTTTACTTGCTAACACATTGCTCTTGTTCTTTCTCAAGAAACTTGTTTTCCGAAACGTGTGAAATGCACACAAAAACTACTGTCATTTTATCATCTAGTTTTATCATAAAGTGTTTCCTTTTTGAAAACTGTGTCTGTAATAATAAATGTTCGATGTTAGTAAAGAGTTTCTCAGAAAAGATTTGTATCAACAGAGACCAAATGGCAAACATCCTTTATGTTGTCGCATGATGTTTTTGTGAAAAGGATTTTCAATGATTTAATGTTTGTTGGAAAATTTAATTTTCCAAGTTCGTCTGTTAACCTAATATGACTAGTTCAATTTGAGGACTACTGTAAATATTTGCTAGATACATGTCACTATTCTTTTTATGTTCCTTTTGGTCATACTTCTTCTCTTGTCGAAAGTATTTAAACATCCTTGGTTTTAAATATTTAGAAATCCACAGTTACTGAAAAAAATTATCGACGAATATGCTTCGCACGTACCGAATTCACATACAGCTATTTTTTTTTCTATTTTGTGTCGTTTTAAGTAGTTCTTTCCGACTTAAATTAATTAACTAATAAAAAAACGTATATTGAAAAATAAGTTTACTAGAAGGTTAATCATTTCGCCAAAATTATCTGTAGTGCAATTGAAACTCTACATTATTATGAAAAGGAACAAAATGTCTAAACAGTTAAGGATTGATGGGTTATAAGAGATGAGAACGTGAAAAGGAGGGAAGATGAAACTTAACAATATTCCAAGCTTAGACCATGGCATCAAATATAAGTCTGTGTATTCCCGAGGGTTTATGAAAAAGTCTTCGAACGATCATCATAGAAAATTTAATAATTGCATAAATGACATTTGATGGTCAGTGTCAAAACCAAAGCATTGAAATAACGTCTACTACATGAAATTGAAGATATTTTGTAGAAATATATTGTACCTCTGAAAAGATTGCACGATAGCACTCTTCTTGTAAATGTTCTTATTTTACACTTCTTAGAATGTATAAACAAAGTAAGTATAACTTTTTATGTGAATGAGCTAATTTTAAACTTATCAGAAATCATAAAAAGGTAACACCTTCAGGCGTGTTCTTTACTTTGTGAAATGATACATAATTGATTGTGTCGTAACTAAATGTTAAAAACGCACTTTCATTTCATATCTAATGGCAAAGAGATCTGGACAGAATTTCGTAATTTTTTGTTTGTTTGTATTTTTAACCTGTTTATTTACTATCTTATCTTTCTTGGGGACATAAATATACATAATGACAGTATTCTACCTCAAAAAAGTATATCACAGGAAAATATGTGAGGTTGTCTAGCTGAATGCTTTCAAAGTTCGAATTTTAAACTTCAGGCATGAGACAAGATACCATTGACTAAACGTCAAGTAAGATTCGAAAGAAAAATATACAATCCCGTAAAAAGGAAATACATTAACACTTCATTCACTTGTGTATCGAAACGATATCATTTCATTTTAGCATCTGTCGGAAAGGAGCATGGTATCTGTTTTGGGATTGTTTATACAATAGAGTTTGATTATAAAAGCTTAGTTAATAAATAATGTGGTTGAACTAATATAATGGTTGCAAGTCCTTCAAACACATGTTACCCAATAAATACGTTCATGGGTTCGTGCAAGTAATATTTTCAAAATTATTTTTTTCTCACACGTTTGCTATCGATCATTCAATAATAAATTAAGTATATAACACGAATTAAAATTGTTACCATTTGTTGGTTCTATTATGCCGGAGCCAATCGTCAGTTAAGATTTTATAAAGTTGCAACATCGGTAAACTTCTTTCGCTCTTATTAACTACGTAAAACGAAATTTTTTTTTAAATTTTAATTTGTGTGTTATTTATGACATAGTATACTGTGTTTTACAATTTTGAAAATACATATGACGGCGTTTGACGAATCATTAATTTGACATAGCAATGCAGTATGAATATAGATATAACTCATAACTTTGCAGCACACATAAGTTGCAGATGCATTCAGATTCTTGTGAAATATCGTGGTTTTTTTGTCAACTAATCGACTCGAGATTTGTTTATACACGAATTCACTATCATTTTCATTTACTTTATTATGTCAACTCGACATAAATAACTCTGAACGTAATATTCACATGGTTTACAAAGAACACCTGTATTGCTCAAAACTGATTTCACGATATGAAGATCAAACGTTTACAAAAAGGAACATTTTCTAGAATTTCAAATGACGTCAACGTTAAGTGTCATGTGTAAAGATGAACGATATTGACCTGCAACTTCCAGATTAACACCCAATTGCTGTCTGTAAATCATTTTCATAGAGCAGTATATTTTCCTTAGTATGATATCAATAAAACATGAGTAAAAATACATTCTATTAATACTCCTTCATTATTTGTTTTGTTGGAGATTATACATGAACATTACGAAATACAACGTATCTGCATTTGTCCAAAAAAAAAGATATCTATTAAGTGTCCAAATTTACTAATTTTGAATATATAAACCGTTGATTTATTAAGATAATAGAAGAATTTGTAGCATCACATACATTTCGCTGGCATTTAACACACGCAAATAAAATATTTGTGTTACTTTCTTGTTCAATATCGAGTGACTGGAAATCTACATTTAATATCGGTTTTAAATTGCTGATAATCAGTAAATTTGACTAAACGAAATTTAAAAGCAATCATTGCAAATTGAATGCTTTATTAATTGTAAAATGACATTATCTGTGGCAAAATTAGGTGTTAATGTCGGGCATTCTATTTAAACATTTAGTGTTATACTTTTACATCAATGTGCATTATTTTTCAGTTACAATGGAAGCAATGGCAAATTAAAACATCGTCAACGAGGACTACATTACACTTGTTACACGGAATCAGTCGCCTACTGTGGACAAAGCTGTGTCAGTGACAAATCCGGACATCACAAACAACGCTATTTGTATCTGCAAATTAGTACCTACTACTGCGCGAATCGTCTATAAATTTCTGCATACTGCATCTAACAGATACATGCAATTCATACAAGATGGTACAGTTGGGATGATACAGGACCCGACTTCAAAACACACTAACGTTGAATTAACTAAAGTGATCGGAAATAATACGAGTATAAAAGAGCAAACATGTAAATGTTGCAACGATCGCATACTGACTGTCGTTGGCAATGAGGTGACCTATGTAAATCAAGGTGGGGTAAAATGGAATTTTACACCAGTCCATGCCAGTGTTAGAACTGTTGCCACATCAGTGGAATAACCTTTTTTTTAATAACTCTGTTTGATAATGATAATGATACAAACAATTTCAAATGCAAATAAAGTATGTAATCATGCATTGTATTAATATAATAGTCGTTCAAGGCTTATTTCTTGCAAATCTATTTTTGGGTTACACATCATATTACCCCTCTCTCTCTCTCTCTCTCTCTCTTTCTCTTTCTTCTAACAGTGTGCTGTAACGATTATATCTACTTAAGACAAATGCAAAATAAAACTCATCTGCTACTTTTTGTCTAGGCCGCTGCAGGAAACAAACATAATAACACATTTTCAGTAAGTACACCAATACAAATTATGAAACCATGAATCAAAATTAAAGATTCAGTTTATTCACAAATTCTAAAACATACAAATCAAAATTGACATACGTTACATATGATTTGCTTGAAAATTTTGCAACACCGAAAGAAAACCTCAAATGCTCATTTCTTAAAATCACACAATCTTGATACCTGGAGCAAGAAATATTTCAGTTGACTTTATTAAAATGGCATGGTCAGTGCTAACTCAACCTATGAACTATTTTAAACTATGATATACATTCAACACGTTTATGAATTTTAAACAAATGTAGGTGGTAATGTTTACAAACCGATGTGCAAAACGTTTATATATATCTACATTTTCTTTTCATACATTCAAACGAACATAAATTATTTACAAAATAAACTCAACCTCTTTATACGTGATCAGCAACGCTTCGAAATATTCAAAAGGGCGAAAAGTATTTAAATGCATTCAAATATTATTTGAAACCAATAGTCCATCTTTCAAGAACTCTTTACCATAGCCGTGTCATTTTTCTTCGACTATGCATTTTTGTTAATAGTTAGTCCTCTTTACTAGACGCTGCAGTAGCCGATGCCTCTTCTGAACGGAAACTATGTAGACCATTTGTTAATTTTTAAACAGATATTGTACATTATTACAATGGATCTGTACGTATAAGAATTGTCAGATTTAAAAAAAATACACATATCAAATATAAATTCGTCCGGTTTAGATGTAACTCTAGCTAATTTAAGAAAATCGGACAAGTCACAAATTTAGTTCTTAAAATCACCAAATCTCTGAATTAAAAGCTTTAACAACTAAATAAACACATATAAGCCATTTTTAACTCTAAAGAAATAATATTTAGTTGACCATAAGAATGAACATGTTTTTTTCAAAATGTCTGCTGTAATTCAATCTTTTTAATGATACAATGTCACAATTTCCTTTGTGGTCCTTCTTTAACAAATGTTACTTCTTCTGAGTTACAAGTATTATTAAATACAGCCAGTGTGTTTGCCCAGCTATAACGAACTGTGTAATCTGATTATGGAAATGAAGTAATACTATGTGAATAAGACCACTTACAGGAAGCATTGACGGCATTAAAGTACGTTTTATGCGTGTTCAGAGAACGTGAGCTCAAGCAATAATATATCTTTTAATGTAGAACGTTCATCCAAAGAATCAGGTTTCTGTATTCATATACCAACGAAAACAATATTTGAAAATTGTTAAATTATGATACAAACAATATCTAAAAAGCATGTTAAAAACCTTTTCCACAATGTTATAGCATACACTATTTTGACTAGTCTAAGCTTGGCATGCAATTGGTGTCAATATAATGGAATTATATGCAACTGTCAAACAGGTGAGAGGTTTAGCTAGCTATAAAACCAGGCTTAATTCACCATTTTCTACATAAGGAAATGTCTATACCAAGTTAGGAAAATGACAGTTGTTTTCCATTCGTTTGAGCTTTTGATTGTGCCATTTGATAATGAACTTATCGTTTTGACTTTACCTTCGATTTCAATATTTTTGTTATTTTACTTTTGCACAGTATTGTACATGTAATCTCTTGAATAACTTTACAGTTTAATATGATAAACGTGTCAGACCAATCATACATGTAAATGTGCACGTTAAAGGATATCGAAAAAAAATAGTGTATAAAGTAGACATTCACCCATGTATTACAATTTGCGTAGTATTTCTGGTCTTTTGTCAAAATGATTATTATTCTTTATTTTCTTCTTCTTCTTTGAATGTTGCTATTATTGTTTTTTTTTATTCTTCTCTTTATTACGTATCATCATTTATTAATATAAGACTTTTTACTTTTTGAAAACTGTGTCTGTCATAATAAATTGGAGATGTTAAAAAAGAACTTCTCAGAAAATATGTGTAGCAAAAGAGACCAAATGACAATCATCGTGTTTGTTGTCGCATGATATTTTAGTGAATAAATTTTCAATCCTTTAATGTTTTGTGGAAACTTTAACTACACAGGTTCGTCGTGTTCATCTGTACGTAACATATCATTTAAAAAAGCCAGTATATTTCTTATTTGCTAGTATAACGAATATCCTTTCATACGTTCAATACTGTAAACGTATGTCTGATGATGTTATATGTAGAGTCCAGTTCGCTACATATTACATTATGCATCTTTCTAACATTGACACCTATTACACAATTTAAAAAAAAAAGTTGTGCAACCAACCAAAAACCGTTCAAAGCATGTTGATTAAACACACCATTGATTAACAGTCCTACAAGTTCAATATTTTAACAATTCAAACTGGAAGTAAACAATGCTTGATTCTTATATAAAATGTCCATGTTCAATATTTTACTAGAAACAATAAATGCAAGAAATCATTTTCCCCTGAAAATGTGTCAAATATTTATAAATCAAGCCCTTCTTGTTCTGGGAAAATTTCAGAAGTGTGTTTGGTCACAATAAATTTACAAAAAAAAAAACTCCAAGGAAAGTTCAAAACGGAAAGTCCCTTATCAAACGGCAAAGTCAAAAGCTCTAACACACCAAACGAATGGAAAACAACTGTCATATTCCTGTCTTGTAAACGATGTATCACAAACAAGTTTATCTAGAAAACAAAGTATGATCATCTGTTTACCTAATAGCAATAGTTCAATTTGAGGATTAATGTAAATCTCTGCTTCTTGTATGTCACTGTTCTTTTTATGTTCCTTCTGGTCTTACAACTGCACGTATTGAAAATATTTAATCACCCTTGGTTTTAAACATTTAGGATTACTGAAAAATGTAATCCGCAAAAAAACTTCGCGCGTAACAAATTCACACAAACAATAAAATAACAAAATTACTGAACTCCAAAGAAAAATCAAAACGGAAAATCCCATAACAAATGGCAAAACCAAAAGTTAAAACACATCAAACGAATGGAAAACAACTGTCATATTCCTGACTTGGTACAGGCAGTTCCTATGTAGAAAATGGTGGATTAAACCTGGTTTTATAGCTAGCTGAACCTTTCACTTGTATGACAGTCGTATAAAATTCCATTATATTGAAAACAATGTGTGAACAAAACAAACAGACATAATAGGTAAAATGTCAAAAATAGGAATATATAAGTCAACATTGTGTTATAATCTTAATCACTAAAAAAAAAACTTGTTTTCTATATCATGTTGTGCTAAGTTCGAAGTGGTATTTTTCAATTTAGATTAATTAACTGAGAAAAAAACGTATGTGAAAAAAAAAAAAATTTACTAGCAGGTTTATCAATTGGGCGAAATGTTTTGTATTACAAATGTGTCTAAACAATTAAGTATTGATGCTTTATAAGAGGTTAGAACGTGAAAATGAGGCCAAATTAAACGTAACAATATTCTAAGCAAAGACTATGCGAGTCTGGTACGGTATCTAATGTAAGTCTGTGTACTCCCGAACGTTTATGGAAATGTCTTCTAACGATCAACATGGAAAAATTGGCAATTACATAACCGACATTTAATTATCATGGTCAAAACCAGTGCATTGAAATAACGTATACTACATAAAAATTGAAGATATTTTGTAGAAATATAGTGTACTTCTAAGAAGATTGTTAAATAACACTCTTCCTGTAAATGTTCTAAATTTACACTTCTTAGAATGTATAAACCAAGTAGATATAACTCTTTATATGCATGAGCTAATTTTATTCTTCTTAGAAACAACGAAAATAGGTAACACCTTAAGGCGTGTTCTTTGCTTGGTGAAATGATATATAAATGCTTGTTTCGTAACTTAATATTTAGAGCGCACACAAATATCTTCCGGCAAAGAGATCTGGACAAAATTTCGTAAGTATTTTATTTTGTATTTTTCACGAGTTTATTAACGACCATATCTTTCTTTGGGATATAAATATATACTTGAATGACAGTATACTACCAAGAAAAACATTGATCACAGGAAGACATTTGAAGTTGTTTTGCTGGGATCTTTAAAAGTCCAAATTTTCAATTCAGCCCTGCGGCAAAATACCATTGCCTACCGTGATTTAAGATTTGAAAAATTATACATTCCTGTAAAAAAGAAAAACATATCCAAATGTTTTATTAATTTGTGTAATGAAACAATTTCTAATTAATTTTACCATCTTTCACAAAAGAGCCAAGGCGTCTGTTCTGGGATGGTTTATGAAATAAAGTTTTATTGTAAAATCTTAGTTAATAAATCATTAGGTTGAACCAACACAATGATTGAAAGTCTTTCGAACACATGTTACCCTTATGGTACGTTCATGGTTATGTACATGTAATATTCTAAAAATATTTTTTTTTCTCTTTGTTTGCTATCGATCATATAATACTAAAGTAAGTCTATAACAAGTATTACTCGAATTAAAATTGTTAGTACTCGTTTTGTCTATTCTGCAGGAGCAAATCGTCAGTTAAGTTTTTATAAGATTTGAATATTGGTAAACCTGTGTTGTCTTAATTTACTTCTTAATTCGACGTTAAAATGAGTTTCTTGTAAAAAACAAACAGAATAGTTTTGAGATTCAATCCATTCAATTACTCTGTCTCTTTTAGCTTTATTTTTAGTACCATTTACATTTAACCTACTTTAGTTTATCAAAAATGTAGATGCCATATTAAAGTATAAATACATATTTTGTCATAGCTCCTCCCATAACAGGCCTACAAATAGTACATTTAAAACACGTTTTGATAACAATCATAACACTTTCATTGGAACAAGAATCCATCCCTGTTAAGTCTTTTCTTAAAAAAAAAGATAATACAAGCGATTGTTGTCTCATGAATATCCATGAATTTATAGTATATACCAAGAGGAAGCTTATTCGCAAAGCATTAATTAACTAACCGCCAACGGAGTGTCTTCAAACTTAATTGTAGGATGTCATGTTTCTGGACCGTCTGTCCGTTAGTCCGTCAGTCCGTCATTCCTTCAGTCCGTCAGTCCGTCAGTCCGTCAGTGCTGTCCTTGTCGTTGCAACTCTTCTAAAACCACACAACAGAATTTCGTAAAACTTGCTACATAATAAGGACTTACTACGTCAACGTGCATATCGACATGAAATTGTGATTAATTTTTTCAAGCAGTTTTGGGCCTTTGAACTTAGAATGTTTGCCTCAATATACTACTGTCACAGTTTATCATCGCAACTCCCGCCTCTGAAACCGTACAACAGATATTTCTTGAAGCTTTGTTGATAATGTCGAGAACAAAATATGTAAATGTGCAAATCCACAAGAACTTTTTATCAGTTGCGTTTTTTAAGGAGTTCTGTGTCTTTGAACTTTGAAATCTGGTGATATTATGTTTGCGAAGTGACAATGTGGGAGTGTGGGCTGTATGATCGTACTCACAGAGGTGTTTTAATTTGTTAAGTGTTGTATGGTCTTGTTTCTCTACGACTTACAAGTTTCGAATGTCTCCTTGGAATGTAGCGCATCTTTTTCATGTATTAATATTGTTGTTTGATATTAAGAAAATAACAAAAACATCCACTAAACTTTTGACTATTGATTAACTTGAAATAAATAAAACTGAAATAATAAAAGGGTACGTGCATATTTGCGTGCTTTCCGTTTTTTTGTTTTTGTTTTAAGAAAACTAAAACGAAATAAGAATAAACTTTGGAATATGTCAATGCATCTAGCAATGTTCCAATTTGTTGACAAGACATATAAAGGTACCGAAGAATGAATCATACTCATAAGCCCACTGTTGTATGAAAATTAGGTCACGGCATATGACATACTAGACAGACAAACTTCTCCTTCATTCCTATTTGGTCAGATTTAAGTGTCATATTTATGATATATCTATCAATTGGTGCGCATTTTGACAATTACAGTTTCTTTTCAAAGTGAACTCAAAATGCAAAAGAGTGTTGCTGAAACGAGGAATGGATTTACCCAATTGTTTTACATGCAATGTCGTGACTTGGATTATTGTTAGTACATAAACTTACCTCATTCATGTATGACCAATGATATTATTTCAATTCATTGACGCTGCAATTCTGCAATTTCTTATTTATTCGTGGTTTATTACATCACTGGGCTACATGTGATATCCGTAACTGCAGTTACGTATACCCAAGGATGATGGACGATGTTTCTGGTAAGTATTTCTTTTGTCGACTTTGTAGTAATTATGCATTATTTCTCGATATTTCATGTTTTTCTTTAGCGTTTTACTAAATTTGAAACTGAAATACTAACGAGTTTTTTCATAGTTCAACCGCAAAAGGAAGAATTCAGCCTTCCAAAAAGAACGCGATGATATTTGTGACTGTAAAATACTGATATCTTTAACTGTAATACACGTACAGAAAAAGATAATCGTAACTGTTGAGTTTTGTTGTTTCTGTTGCATTCAATATCCTCGATTTATTAGATCGGAAGAACAATTTTTTGGGAATAAAACTGTCATTAATTCGTCAAAAGGTTAGAAATGATCAGAATCGGAAAACTGTATGCCCCCAATATTATCACAACATTAGAAAAATACCAATTGAAGAACTTGCAAGCTTACAATCCAAATGCAATCAAAAGGGTAACCTTGAAATCTGATATACGTTTTACATATTTTCATGCGTTTAATTGGTCTCAGCACATCCGTGGTTCACCGTGTCCATTTAGGACTACGCCAGTGCATGGGCTAAACGATAAGCTGAACTGGACACTTTGTTAGAATGGTTCAAAACAATTAGGTCTATGATAAAATATCTAATTTTTATGTTGAAAAACTGTGTGAATGATCGAATAAGAAACAATGAAGCTGTGAACTGTCTATCATCTCTTCATGATAAATATGTTGTTGTTCCTGTGGACAAATCTTCAAATAATATTGTTTTGTACGTAAATCGTACTACTAAGAGTGTCTTGTTAAAGAGTTGAGAATAAATTAGTACTCAGGTAATCCAACCTACAAATATAATGTAATATATCTTAAAAAATACTGTATAATTAATACAATATATATATATGTATATGCTTAGATACGGACCCTTTAACTGAAGTCAATAAAATATTCTTATTCTTCTTACATTCATACAAAAACATATCCTTTGACAAGGATGAGATTTTGGCAAATCATAAGTCCTTAATGGCTTCAATGAACATTACATTTAACAGTAGTTACCTTGTTTGTATAAATATATAAATTGTGGATACCATACGGCATATTTTGTTAATAGTGAACAAAAAGATAAAACATGCTACACACAGGAACAAGTGATTAGTATGCTGGACTTTCTTATTGACAACATATTTGTTCAATTTGGTGGTAGACTTTTTCAACAAGTTGTCGGCAATAACATGGAAACGACCTGTGCGCCTCTCCTTGGCGACCTCTCCCTTTCTTTATATGCCTCGGAGTTTCTATAGACACATACCAAAAACAAGGAGACCAAAGAAGCCTGATCATTTAATTTCACATTCAGATATATTGATGATGTTATCTCCATTAACAATCCAAACTTTTCTGATTGGGTTCTGTTAATATATCCTCCAGAACTAGAAATTAGAGAAACAGCAGACACGGCTTCATATGCCTCATTTTTAGACTCATACCTAGAATTTGACATAAGTGGTCATCTCAGTACAAGAATCTATGACAATCGAGACGATTTTAATTTTAAAATTTAAAATTTCGCATACCTTAGCAGCAATATACCAACTTCACCGGCATATGGTATATACATTTTCCAACTCATTCGGTATTCAAGATCATGCACCTGCTTCTCGGACTTTATAAAACGTCACCAGTGTCTGAGCAGAAAGTTACCGTGCTATGGCCATTTTTGTATTCTTATCTTTTATGTTTGCACATGTACTTTGTCTAAAGAGTGTCTATATAACTTTTTTTTTTTTTTTTTTTTTTTTTAAATAGTTTTCTTTATCATGTTTATAGTGTTTAAGATTATAAAATAATGTTGACTGTTGTACCCCTATTTTTGGCATTGTTACCTATTTCATCTGTTTGTTTTGCTCACACATTGTTGTCAATGTAATGGAATTCTATGCGATCTTCTTACAAGTGAGGGGTTTAGCTAGCTATAAAACCGGGTTTAATCCACCATTTTCTGCATTATGAAATGTCTGTTCCAAGTCAGTAATATGTCCGTTGATATCCATTCGTTTGATGTGTTTTAGCTTTAGATTTTGCCATTTGCTAAATGACTTTCTTTTCTGGAATTTCCTTGAAGTTTTTTTTTTGTTATTTTACTTATTTTGTTATACGCGATATATGTTGCTTGGTTGCCACCCATATTTTTTTCTGGAATGAGCTAACCAATATCCTTTTTCTAGCTCACTAGGCATGCTGCTGACTATATAGAAATACAGAATTGGTAGCCTGATCAATATATGTTCGCACAATATTTTTAAGACATTCAAGAACCATTTAGATGCCGATTTATATAATCGCGATAAACAGAGACTCTTAATTCATTAAACGAAAATGACAATTGTGTAGGAATAAAATCAGTTACTGTAAATTCAGAATTTTTTGCGATATTGAGAAAAATCCTGTTTAATTCGTATAAAAAAATTCAAAATGCGAGTTTAAATTATTGCGATTATATCCCTGTCGCATTTATCGCAATAATAAAAACATCGCAATAATTTCTGAATTAACAGTATTGATATCAATACTTCCAGTTACGAATATCAACGACAACTTATCTTCTTCAGTTACCAATATCATCGCGGTTTTTTTTTTTTTGAAGACTGATTTCTCCATTTAGCGGTTGAACTATGAAAAAACCGTTAGTATTTCAGTTTCAAATTTAATAATACGTTAAAAAAAAGACACGAAATACCGAAGAATAATGCATACTTATTACAAAATCGACAATAAAAATACTTACCAGAAACATCATCCGCCATCTTTGATATACTCAACTGCAGTTACGGATGTCACATTTACCTCAGTGCACATGAAAAAACTTTGCAAAATATTTTTAATTTATGTATAAAACTAAAGGCGATTTAGAGCTTGACATATTGTAAAAAAAACTTGTCAATTATTTTAGACCGTACGGTGACCTCTTAGTTACGATGTTTTTTTTTTATTTTTTGTGTGTGAATTGCAGTTTCGTTGAAATACACTCATCACGTTTTGTTACATCAGTCAGCCTTTAAACATTCTAAAAATGATAACTCTTTTTGAATTTACTGTTGTTTACGTATCCAAAAACGCATGGCATTTTAAAACAATGCTTCCTTTCTTTCTTTTAGAGAGATATTTGTTGATTGAAAATTAATATGTTAATAAGTGTCAATGTAATTCATACTGCACCACTAACATGACTAAGGCAACGGTTATATATATTTTGTCGGGAGGAATGCACGGCATACTTCTGGGGACAATTTTTGTTGTTCCTGTATAAAAAAAAATATCTCACCGTTGCAATTTTTTCAACTGATTTGATATCTAAATTGTTCACGACCTGATAATGCATGACATATTTTCGACTAGACGTTAAGCACCAAAAACAAGTAACTGATCAATATTTTCTGATCATTGAAAGTAACCGAACCGTTTGATTACACAATTCTACAGCACATTTATATATATTAATATTTTTTCTTAAGTCAAGCTGCAATCACGCCTCATTGAATTGCACTAACAACGTCCGACGGAGAACAGTTTTATTTCAATCTGTTCAAAGGGAATACGTTCATTGTCAGTCAATGTCCGTTGATTAGAGCTGGGGGGTATTTATCGGAATCCACTGGATAAAAAGAAAAGGTATAACACTGGACACTTTTAATTTGCAAAACACTCATTTGCAAATCCGCCGCCGCCTCTCCTTAGAGCTACAGTGTCGTGTATATAACCAAAATGTGCGGAATTACATGGGATTCAATAAATTCATTGCTTTTCTGCTGTCATTATTATATATATATGTTTTTATTTGATTTAGAAAAACATGGGATTTTCAATATCCCATGGGATAAGGCAAATCACATGGGATTGACCATTATCCCATGGGATTTTGGTTAAATCCCATAGGATTTTTTTGGGTCCCATGGGATAATTGTAGTCCCATGGGATATTTGTTGTCCCATGGGAATATAATTATCCCATGGGACTATAATTATCCCATGGGATTTTTAATATCCCATGGGCAGGGGTTCAAATTAACATTTGGTACTGGAAAGTCCAGGACCTTTGCCACTCCAAACTGAAAGGTCCACAACCTAAATCCTAGGTCCTACTTGTACATGAAATATTTCATAACTCAGTAACTAAGATACAAAATTAATGTGCTTTTGGTGTTAGGTTATACTGAGCTTGTTTCATCATATTTAAAGAACTGCATGTAATGTTTTGTTAAGTTTACAAATAATTTCCAGGCCACCATATACATAAAGCACTACACTGTCAGTGTCACTGTGGTATAACATGTATAATAATAAATGTATTTGTCTTGTATATTATGAATTCCAATAATCTTTTTTTCAATATGCCAAATTTTATTTCGAATTTTCTATCTAACAGACAATTTAATGTTAGAGTAAATTCAACCATGTCTGAGATGGGTGTCCCTCAGGGCAGTATTTTATCTGTTTCATTATTTAGTCTTAAAATCAACAGCCTTGATGAAGTTTTAAAAAGTAATATTGATGGTTAATTGTATGTTGATGACTTTTTAATATGTTATAGAGGCAAACATATGAATAACATAGAAAGACAATTACAGTTATGTCTTGGAAGAATTGAAAAATAAGCCTCGAAAAATGGGTTTAAATTTTCCACTTCAAAAACGGTCGGGATGCATTTTTGTAACAAAAGGAAATTGTATCTTGATCCAGAACTCACTTTGTACGGCAACCCAATTAAAATGGTTGATGAAACCAAATTTCTTGGGTTAATTTTCGATAAAAAGTTAACCTTTCTACCCCATATTAAAATGTTAAAATCGAAATGTTTAAAAGCATGAGATATTTTAAAAGTTGTCGGCAGCACCGACTGGGGTGCTGATCGCAACATTTTACTTAATTTATATAGATCTCTAGTTAGATCTAAACTAGATTATGGCTCTATAGTGTATGGCTCTGCAAGGAAGTCCTACATACAGATTCTCGATGCTGTGCATCATCAGGGTTAGCGTCTCTGTCTTGGCGCATTTAAAACCTCACCAGTTGAGAGTCTGTATGTAGAGGCTGATGAGCACTCACTCTCTAACAGACGTTTGAAGCTTGGACTTCAATATGCTGTCAAACTAAAAGCCTACTCAGATAATCCTGCCTACAGCTGTGTTTTTAATCCAATGTATGAAGATATTTTTGCAAAACATGAAAATAAAATTCCTCCGTTAGGTATACGTTTAAAACCACATTTAGCTTCTTTTGATTTAAAATCTGTTGCTCAAGTTGAAACTTGCAAATGTCCTCCATGGGAACTTCCCAAACCAAAAATGATATTTGATCTCCGTGAACACAATAAAAATAAAACAAATCCTCTTTTAATTCAGCAACACTATGCTTAAATCAAAGCCAATTATTCAGATTTTTCAACTGTCTATACTGATGGATCAAAAGATGGTGACAGAGTTCCATCTGCTGCTGTCTTCAGGGACAGAGCTGCAACTCTCCGTTTGCCATCTGATGCATCGATCTTTATTGCTGAAGCAGAAGCAATAATTTTAGCTTTGAAATTTATTGCTTCTTCAGATAAATCCAAATGTATTATATGTTCTGATTCACTTTCATGCTTACAAGCTGTACAAAATACTAAAATTAAAAACCCAACAATTCTCAAAATTTTATATGTAATGAGGAATTTAAAAATTCTTCTTAAAGAAATATTATTTCTATGGGTGCCGAGTCATGTTGGAATCCTTGGAAACACAGCTGTAGACCTTGAGGCAAAGAATGCCCTGGGTGACCCTTTATCTAACTGTGATATACCATATACCGATTTTAAATCTAATATTAGAGAATATGTTTTTAATATATTGAAAAATGAATGGAGTAAAAAAGATGATAATAAATTACATGAAATTAAACCTAATTTAGGTAAACCTTTCAATAATTTTATGTGCAGAAAAGATCAGTGTGTTATTTCTAGATGTCGTATTGGTCATACTAGAATAACACACGAATATCTTTTAAAAAATGAAGTAGAACCACAATGTATACCTTGTAACTGCAAGTATACTATTAAACATGTTTTAATTGTATTGGCTTTGCCGATATTCGTAAGAAGCATTTCAATGTCAATAATATGTATGATTTATTTAATAATGTTCCATTTACAAATATTGTTTCATTCTTAAAAGAAGTTGGAATATATTTTAAAATATAAAAATGTTATTATATTTAAAACGATTTTAAATTTTATCACGTTATCTTAATGTTCATTTTTATTTGTAAATAATCAATTTGCTTTAATCTAGAATTTTAGTTTATTGAAGGGCCTTTTGTCTGATTTTAAGAATATGCTTTAAATTGTAAAAAATATTCGAATTAGCTCTCGCCGCGATATAGCCTTGTTGGGCTAATGCGGCGTAAAGCAACCAACAATCAATCAATCAATCAATTTTTGTATTGGGGAGGGTGGCACTGTGGGTGGGTGTGTTGTCTCAATCATTGACAATTATACCATAATTTCAGGGCTCACACTACTTCAGAATCATAGGGAGAAGTGACTTCTCTTTTTTAAACTGATAGGGAGAAGTGGCGAGATTTGAAAGAGGAGTGTTCAAAGTTGCTCGCGGTGCTACAATGTTTGGTTTTAACTATAATATAAAGGACTATATATGTATCTTTTTACTGCCGGTCGGAGGAAGACCAATGATGACCATACTTCTATTCCCCTGTGACCCTTTGGAGGGGGGAGGGACATGAAAATTTATACATCATTCAAGTAGATCAAGTAGTAAATGCGTGTGGAAAGCGTAATTTTTCCTTTTGGGATCAATATTCTTCTGAGGGGGTGGACAGTTGGTACCCTTCTCCCACCTCCCGCACCCTATCCCCCCCACCTCCCTCAAAAGCTGTTCAACCCCTCTCTTCTGTCAGCTGCGCCATTCATGCGTCCGTAGTCGTTATCGTAGGAATCCGGATTTCGTTCATATCTGGTCCGTTTCCGATGAATGCTGTACAAATATTTCAATGGCCAACGAGAAAAATTACAAAAATAAACGATGTTTGAAACGCTATTTGGAAGGGAATATGGCGTTTTTAAAGCAATACATGGATTACAAATTTACTTAAGGCATCTTTCATCACGTTCTAATAAATTAACAAACTTATTTTGCCGACAGTTAAATTGATTTGAAGTAAGCTCTCGAGGGGTATACAATAAAAATATGGCTTTGAAATGACGATACTGATACTTCCAAATCGAAAGTCCGTCGGGCGTAGCTAATAACCAAAACGAAAGTCCGATTGCAAAAGTGGAAGGTCACGGACCTCGGACCACCACTAATTTGAACCCCTGCATGGGACAAAATAAAATCCAATTAATCCTATGGGATTCAAATTATAAATATACAGTAATGTGTATGTTACAATGAATTCTGTTTGGTAGTAAATTGTTTTAAGATGAATCTTTTTAGTTGAATATCTTTTTTACCTTGGAAATGTTAATGCAATCATATTGTTCTATAATTGTTCAACACTAAACTTTTAAACAACAAAGCAGATAATGTAAGTATCAATATATGTTTATTTATGAATTCTAGAATACTTTTTTGAACACAACTTTTTCCCATTTGGAATCAATGAAAACTCTATTATTAGGCTTAACATACTAGTAGCTTTTTACATAAATCTAATTTTTTTTCATGATATCCCTTCATCCAAAAAATTAATAGTTTCTTATCATCCAGCATTGTGTGATCTTAATGTATAGTCCACTTTTTGGCCATTCAGCACAGAACATTGTCATTATTGTGGTTTTAATATCTTTAGATATTTAATAGAACTTCGATTCATTGACTGAGTGATGAAAATAATAACTGATCTGACATTTGTCTTTGAATTTATTCTGGTCTTGTTTCTGTGTTTTCTCCTTTTATTCTAAGTGATGAATTTCAATCCTTCTGAAAAAGAACCAATAAAATCCGAAGTTATGCATTATAAAAAATTGTTTGCATACATGTAGCAATAACATATGATTTTCAATAAAAATAGCTATGCGGTATGGATTTTACTGATTGTTGAAGGTTGTCCAGTGTCATCAGTTGCTAGCCTCCTACATCCTTTGGTCTCTGATGGAGAGTTGTCAAATTAGCAATATACCACATCTTCCTATTCTAATATTATATAACAATCAATTTATGTATTCTTCTTTATAACATTTGGGTATTTTCCCCAGTTATATATATATATATATATATATAGAAGTCTATAAAAAGGACCAACCAGCAAATTTACTATGTACCGGATCGTCTAGAATAGACGATACTGTGCAGATAAGGAAAAAAATTATATAAGTCTAGAGATTTGCACAACGATACTAATATAAGATGGTATTATACGAAGATGTTGTTAATAAATCGTGTTGACAAATATTTCGGCTTAACAAATAGCCTTCTTCGGTGTCAATTATTTTAACAATACACCGAATTGTTAAAATAATTGACACCGAAGAAGGCTATTTGTTAAGCCGAAATATTTGTCAACACGATTTATTAACAACATCTTCGTATAATACCATCTTATATTAGTATCGTTGTGCAAATCTCTAGACTTATATATATATATATATATATATATATATATATATATATAGATCAATGTTAAAACTTTAGGCAATTACAATAACATTCCATTTTTCACAATAATTTGCAATATATTATACAAAACGCCAACAATAGAAACAGCACTTCTTTAAGCTTCTGAAGTTCTGAAAGAGTTCCACTTGTGTTTTATTTCAATGAGAAAATACCTTGAACTCTTTTGACATGTTGGAAATTATAACATTGATACAAAAAATTATATTGTTTTTTTTTCTTATTTTTGTGTTGTTCGGTTGCTGTCTCATTTTTATATATGGTTATACATATATCCTTAAACTTCTTTTTGTTAACACTTAATTATTAATAGTAAAAATGGGATATTTTTTATTTTGATAATCTCAAAACATTATTATTCTATCAAATAACTTATTTCCAAGTTCACAAAACACCAATGTGTCAGATATTAATTTTAAGACATGTATAAACATGATCAACAAGCAGTTGACAGGATGTCATGCAAACATCTCACTAATATTAAACTTTCACAAAAACTTCATACTCAGCGAGTACTATTAAAGTTCTTAGTACAGGACAAATTCCTTGTACAGGACACCATGCCTGGCAAACACTAGCATGTGTCAATGTCTAGTCAATCATGTAATCAGGCTCAAAATCTTAGTTTGGCACTGAATTTAAAAGTTCACCACATAATGAACATGTGTATGAAATTCAATTTCATGGTAAGCTATGTACCTTCACCTAAAACTTTAACCTAAGAATGTACTATAATTTCACATTATGACATTTCTATGTTCAGTGATCCATAAAATCAGGGTAAAAACAGTAAATGTGGTGTATAATGTATAAACAAGAGTGCACACGCTGAAATGTTGCGCCTTCTTTACTAATCATTGATATCATGTTGATAGTCCTAAATATAAAGCTTTACTACAACTATCACATAAACTCAACATGATCCTAGAAAATGAATTCAAGGTCATATAAACCCGACAAGAAATACATGTACACCTTACAATCATTCAATATACTAAATACAGTTGACCTATTGCTTATAGTTTCTAAGAAGCAGACTTAAACAAGAAAACTAAACATTGACCAATGAACCATGGAAATGAGGTGAAAATCTGATGAACCATGCCAGGCAGACATGTACAGCTTACAATCCTTCCATACAACACATATAGTTGACCTATTGCTTATAGATTAAGAAAAACAGACCAAAACACAAAACCTTAAAACTGAGCAATGAACCGTGAAAATGTCAAATAAAACCTGCGAGACTGACATGTACATCATAAAATGTTTCCATACACCAAATATAGTTGACCTTATCATTTAGTAATAGAAAAAAAGACCAAAACTCAAAAAATTTACTTTGACTACTGAACCATTAAAATGAGGTCAAGGTCAGATGACACCTGCCAGCTAGACATGTACACCTTACAATCATTCCATACACCAAATATAGTAGACCTATTGCATACAGTATAAGAAAAACAGACCAAAACACAAAAACTTAACTATAACCACTGAACCATGAAAATGAGGTCAAGGTCAGATGACACCTGCCAGTTGGTCATGTACATCTTACAGTCCTTCCATACACCAAATATACTAGACCTATTGCTTATAGTATCTGAGATATGGACTTGACCACCAAAACTTAACCTTAAATATAAAAAAGAAGATGTGGTATGATTGCCAATGAGACAACTCTCCACAAGAGACCAAATGACACAGAAATTAACAACTATAGGTCACTGTACGGCCTTCAACAATGAGCAAAGCCCATACCGCACAGTCAGCTATAAAAGGCCCAGAAATGACAATGTTAAACAATTCAAACGAGAAAACTAACGGCCTAATTTATGTACAAAAAATGAACAAAAAACAAATATGTAACACATAAACAAGCTACAACCACTGAATTACAGGCTCCTGACTATGGACAGGCACATACATACAGAATGTGGCTGGGTTAAACATGTTAGCGGGATCCCAACCCTCCTCCTAACCTGGGACAGTGGTGTAACAGTACAACATAAGAACGAACTATAATAAAATGCTTTGCTGAGCGCAGCCTGATACGACCGCAGAGGTCGATCCCTGAACAGTTGGGGCAATTTGGACACAATATTCAAGCTTGATACTGTCTGAATTTGGATTGTGATCAAATTTTTGACATAATATAGGTTTCTGACACAAAATAAATGTGGTCAAAGATCTTAAAAATCTATTGCACAATACTTTCAATTGAAGATTTCTTCTTGAAACTTTTCAAAAAAATTGAAATTTCAAAAATATTGAAGAAAAAAAATTGGGAAAAAAAATCCCCCCCCCCCCCCCCCCTTGGAGTAATTACCCCCAAACTCAATCCAAGCCTTTCCTTTGAGGTATGGAACCTTGTAGTACAATTTTAGAGAGATCCATGCACTTAAACACAAGTTATTGTCTAGAAACTAGAAAAATGCTTGTTTTTGGTCCCTTTTTGCCCCTAATTCCTGCATGTTTGGGGCAATTACCCCCAAACTCAATCCCAGCCTTCCCTTTGTGATATGGAACCTTATGGTACAATTTCAGTGAGATCCATACACTTACACACAAGTTATTGTCCGGAAACTACAAAAATGCTTCTTTTTGGCCCCTAATTCCTAAACTGTTGGTACCATAACCCCCAAAACTTATCACAACTTTCCTTTTGTGGTATTGAATCTTCTTGTAAAATTTCATAGAGATCCATTCATTTCAACTAAAGTTATTGTCCGGAAACCAAATGTGTCTTCGGACGACGACGACGACGACAACATCATAGCATTATACGAACCCAAAAAAAATGTTTGCGGTCGTATACAAATCAGTTGAAAGAGGCTTAACTCATTAGATAGATAAAAATACTACAAATACAAGTGGACGTGGCCGGTAACTTGTACATCCAAACAACAAAAAGACACTAAGTACAGATCTGAGAGTACTCGCAGTTACTGACAGCTAGTTCAAAACCACTAACAACTAATAAAAAAAATCATGCATCTAAGACTGTTCTTGTTTACTGATCCATGAAATGAGGTCTAGGTCAAGTGAAAACTCTCTGACGAGCATGAGGACCTTGCAAGGTACGCACATACCAAATATAGTTATCCTATTACTCATAATAAGAGAGAAATTAACATTACAAAAAATCTTAACTTTTTTTTCAAGTAGTCACTGAACCATGAAAATGAGGTCAAGGACAATTGACATGTGACAGACAGAATTCGTATCATGAGGCATCTATATACAAAGTATGAAGCATCCAGGTCTTCCACCTTCTAAAATATAAAGCTTTTAGGAAGTTAGCTAATGCCACCGCCGGATCACTATCCCTATGTCGAGCTTTCTGCGACAAAAGTCGCAGGCTCGACAAAAATACATGAACATTTTAAAGTACTAAATTTTGAGTATATACATGTAAAACCACAAGTTACTAACTGAAGTTCATGGTGAACTGTAACCAAAAACTTTAAGTGAATACAATTTAGAGAAAGACAGATGAATGCACAAACACTATCAAGAGAGCATAAAACTTACCGAACAAGATGTTTTACATTTATTCTTCAGAAGCAGGAAAATTGAAGTGTTTCTTTTCTTTCTCTGCCCTCCATTATATAAACTTCAAATTCATTCATGCAAAATATGAAAATCTGCAAATGTAGGACCTTGTATCTCAGCTTATCCACATTTTGACTTTTGAACTGCATTGTTCTTTTCATCTTGCTGGCAACCTAAACATCAAAAAAATGATAAACACATAATTCTGGATAAACTTCGTGTATTTATTTTTGTTGGTACAAACAATTTTTTCCAACTTTAAACGAAAACATCATCATTAGAAAGGACGTCATACTAACCTCCGAAATATTTAAACAAACCAAAATTAATACTTTATTAAGATCATGTCATAAATGTATAGCATGGATACCTCTTATTTTTGAAGACCATATGTCTATTGCATACTTATATTCCTTTGTACAAGAGTATGCATATTAATATTAAAGATTGATTCTGAGGACTTTAAAATCAAAGACGTAGTGCCATTATCCCCTGAATTCATTACACTATACAATGCCATAAGGCTACTCCAAGTTGTATGTCAATCTTTAACATGTTTAATTAGCATGATTAATTTAAGTTTAACTCCATGTGTACACTTTGAGAATCTTACAATACTTTTTCTTCTGATTTTCAGAACTTATTGTGAGGTTTTTATTAATGCGACTGAGAGCTGTATTGCATTCTTATATCTAATACATATTTATGAGCTGAAGACGCATGACTTTCTCGCCGCGTTGAAGACCCGTAAGTGGCCTTCCGCTGTTGTCTGCTCTTTGGTTGGGTTGTTCTCTCTTTGACATATTCCCTATTTCCATTTTCAATTTTATGTATGCAGATTTTTCTTAAATCACAATAATCAATCTCACATTTTTGTCCATTATTCAAAATTAACAAAAATTAACATTGTTAAAGCTTTTTTTTAAAATTCAAAACAGTTGCCCAAAACCATTAAATTCCTTGTTTGATTTATTTTATATTATTCAAAGCCTTTTATAGCTAGCTAGATGGTATAGCTTTTGCTCATTGTTGCATTTATATTGTTACCTATACCTAACTTGTGCATCATTTGGTCTCTGGTGGGGATAGGCCTACTGAAGAAGGTTCAACTTGGAATTTGCCGGATAATGAGTATTTATCCAAAAATGTAGAAGAAAGATATTCATAACCAAAACCAAAATTATGCTGAAATTAAAGATGTAAATTGTCTGTAACATGTTGTTTCATTTTTATTAGTGAGGTACTGGTGACCTGACGAAATTTATAAACATGAACTTTTGAACTATAGGAGTTACCCTACTGGAGTTTGGATCTAGGTCCATTCGCCCTGATTCACATTTAACCTTAATTACTTGTTAGCCTGAATACGTTAATATCTGTTTGCCCTGGGTCCATCCGCCCTGATTTTAAATTTTATTTTGTTATCTTGATGTATAATGTTTATTTTTGAATAGAGTATGGTAAAGTTTGTAGAAATTTTGCTCAATATTTATATTGTATTGGTACTACCAGATAATTTACATTATTTTCCTTTGATTTGTACTATAGAATACAGGTATAAAATTACAGTGGCGGATCCAGAAATTTTTATAAGTGATTGCCTAAGAGGGGGCCGGCTCCTGTCATGCTTCAGTGATTCACTATATAATCAACCAATTTTTTTCAAGAAAAGGGTGCCCCGAACTCCTGTCCCCCCCTCCCCCCACCCCCACCCCCCTCCCCCCCCCCCCGGCCCATTTAATCCGTCTCTCCTTTAAAAATCAACTGAAAACCATTATAAACTGCATGTATTTATCTTAATTGAAAACAATTTCTCGAGTTTCTCATTTAGCGGATCCAGAACTTTTCATAAGGGAGGGCCGGCTCCAGTCATGCTTTAGTGATTCCCTAAATAATCAACCAAATTTTTCCAAAGAAAGGGGGGCCCAACCTCCTCCCCCCCCCCCCCCCCCCCCTGGATCAGCCTATGATATATGTGTTTATATATCTCTCTGATATCCCATTTCAAATCAAATGTGTATTAATAAAACTTTACACTAGAAAAGTAAGGGATAGTTTCTCATTTGGGAAACTTTCAAATTCACAGCATGCAGGTGCCCGTGTTTTCATCACCCTCGTTGTATTGCGGAATAACGATTTAGGCAAATTGAGAAAAACATCATGTCTGTGGTTGATAGTAGTGTGTGTGCATTAATTTTCTATACCTTCTTATTTAATATTTTTCCAATTTTGAGTACTGACGGCAAATGTTGTAACGTATAGCGTACCAATGTCTTGAGACCAATGTGCTATTTACAAGTGCGATCGAGGAATGCAGGGGAAAGAAACTTATCAATTATGTTTATTCTTAAGACAAAAATGAGCCGCCGTAAAATGAACCGTGTCAAGGAGGTTACTGACACGTAATAGGGCAAAGACATATATACACATATGTGTATATATGTCTCCGTAATAGGGTCATCTCTCGAGAACATTAACTAGTACATTGATAATTTACTATGCAGTCAGTATCCCGAAAAAACGTATGGATGCAAAACGCTTCAGTAGTGGTTTCGGCTGACTACTAATACGTGCACTTTGTCTCAAAATATCCCGGCAGTGTTAAAGTTGAAGTCAGGATCTTGGGAGGGGGGGGGGGGTCTTCTTTTTCTGTGTTCTTTATTTTTTTTTAGCTATATTTCTACAAACTTACACTTTTTGATCATTACTCTCTTTCCTCATATTTTAGCATTTCATTATTCTTTAATCTTTATTGTTTGCCCGTTATTCTCTATTCTGCTAACCCCCTTCCATACCCTCTTATGTGGACTTAAGCTTTCGGTAGTTTATTTTATCCTATTTCTGTCTATGTGAATGTAAATACTTTATTTATCACAAAACAAAAGCTTACTAAATATTTTTTTTTGAAGTCCTCACCAGTTGCGGATCCAAAAAATGTCATAAAGAGGCACTAACTGTCATGTATAAAGAGGGGGCCCGCTTCAGTGATTCTCTAAATAATCAACCAATTTTTTTCAAAAAAAGGGACGGGCCCCCATGTCCTCACCTTGATCCACCTATACCCCTTCCCACTTCGTATCATTGAATTCAGATTCAAGATCTCTCTGATTAAAGTAAGTAAGTAAGTCACATTTGCCTATATCAGGTTTTTGAATTGAACTGGCGGATAGTTGTTTCATTACCAATCATACCACATCTCCTTATTTTTTATATATACGAAAGCTTTATTCATATTTTAGGTGTATTGATGAATGTGTAAAGATGCAGCAATTGTGTAGATACATTTTAACATACAGCACAAGAGATGCAGATTATATAAAACTTATAAGTCGAAGACATACTGACTACGCCATGGCAAAAACTTAAAAACGACCAAATGACGTACAACAGTCTATAAAACTTAGCTATAGCATACAAAACGCAAACATTTAAAACACATAATAAGCACCCAGACAGTCAAATAGAAATTTAAAGAATAAATAATTTGTAAAGATTTTCAACTAGGCCTACAGCTATATTTTCTTATCATCTAACAGAAAACATAGGTTCTGGTACTATGTGATAAGTCATTTTTTCATGCAGACCCAGTTTCATTGATACCTTGAACTTAAAGTGGTTTTATGCATATCAGCCCAGATTGTGTGTGTAATTTTATTAAACAATTCAACAATACACGTTCTAAACAGGTTAAATTCAATTTACAAATTTACAAATTCAGATCTACTGGCATTCAACACCCAATTACTTACTTGCTGTATATTGTCAATCCCTCAACATCGTGAATACGCCATGCGAGGTGTTGGCTATGTTTGATACAGGGCGGCGGCTTCGAAGCGTAGAAAAAATCCAGGTAAATGAAAGTGTAAAATTTTGTTGTTGAAAATTTTAAGTGCTAAATTCCTAAATTTGTACTTAACTCCGTTCTACGGGTAACATGGTTGTTTGATATGAAAATAGGATAAAAAGCATCCGGAAAAATTAACACATTATAAGTATTCGTAAATGGATATGAAAAAACTTAACAAGGAATAAGTATCGGTAAACGGACAGAAAGTCGCAGTACAAAAGTTTAAATTAATTATTTTAAATATATGAGAGAAAGTTCTTGACGAATTGACTTTATTTATAGATGGTATTTAGTTGAGGAAATGATTAATTCGCTTTCAAATAGTTTTTTTTTATCATTAACTTATAAAAAGGAGACATTTTTGACAGCATGAAACCAGTTAATTACCAAACCACTTTGGCAGATTGTTTTCTTAACAATCATTGTTCAATATTAATATTCAAAAATAAATTTTGTTTACAAGTCCGTTTCCTTTTAAAAATGTTTCAAAAAAATACTGAAACGTTTTTAAAATTAAGTTTATTCAAAGAAAAAAATATCCCAAAACTAAATCGTGACTCAAAATTTCCTAATGAAATTGTTAGATTCCAAATATTTAGGAGAAGATTGTATTTGTACTTTATGTAATGGTGGTGATATTGGAGACGCGATTCATTATATTATAGCAAGGATTTGTACAAATCCTACAAATCCTTGTTTATAGAATGTTTGGCAATAGACGAAAGTAGACAAACCCTATTTAAACGGGGTTTTGATCTCCAAGGACCCCACATTTTACATGGAATAAGATCTATATTTTTTATCGTTTTCAAATGAAATAACTTGAATTGAAAATTTCCCGACTATGTGAAGATTTCTTATATTTCTAAATGGCTTCAATTATTACATACAAAACGAAAAAAATAAACTTTTTTTTGTAAAAACAATATTCAAGTATTATTATAATTTTTCCAAGGAAACGCCTTTTTTTTTTTTTTTTTTTTGCAAAATTTACTTGTATGTGTTTATAACCATCACCAATCAGTCCTAATTATTAAAGATCAAACGACCTAATTAAAATGATGATTGGTATTGAATATGATCATCGGTTATGCATGACGTATCCCAAATAACTTCTTTAATGTTGGTTTGATTTTATCAATTCCAAAATTATAAGATCAATAAACAGCATGCGCCATGAGCGCATGATACGCCCGTCGTCTTGTGTGTGAATTTTTATGCAATAAGCATAAATAGTTTCTGACATACGGCGTGACATGCGAAAACCCCCCCTTTTTTTTACAAAAAACTCAATATCTCTAAAATAAAACAACGCTCACTAAAACCAGAAGTCCATTACTAGACGTAAAACATATATACATGTCCTGAGTTACTTTTTATGTCCTGTCTGCACTCAAGAGATCCTGATCGGTTTTTAGAGGTACCGTTAATTTATAGGCATATATTTGAAGCTGTTCTTAATTATGTGCATTATCTATAGGTATCAGACAAAAAACTTTCCAAAGAACTTAGTTCTAGTTATCTTAGGTCCTGGTTACAGGCACTTGTCTCAGAAAAAAAATTTCCTATATACTTTAAATGTTATATTAAGGTATATAGGAAACAAAATTCTGAGACGAGTGCCTGTGGTCCTAGTGTGAAATAAATCCACTGGGAATTGGCCTTTTTAAACACAACTATATACACGTTTTCTCAAGGGTTTGTACATGTAAAGTGAAATTTTGTTTACTAAATGCGTAGTTACATAAGTTTATTTGCTACTTTTTTCTTCTTTATTTTATATAAATGAATTTTTTTTTTTAAATTTTAACATTTTTTTCTACGAAAAATTTGTAGTGTTGCAATAGGGAATGGACACAGATACCTAACTACATTTAACGAAGAAATTTTGTGTAATGTCATCAATCTGTATTACACATAGACAGGATGTTCTCTAGATAACTATGGTATTTCTAATACGTTATACACACCCCAGGGTACACGCACTGTCGTAATGGAAAATTACTGCATGCTTTAATTACCTGTAATCAGCCATGTAACAAATCAGTTGACTGACCATGTCATTACAGTTTAAAAAAGATTTTCCTCAGATCAAAACGGAATATTCATTTTAACTTTAAAATTTAAAACTTTAAAAGTATACTTTGACATAATTATGAAGTAAAAGAATTTAACAAATGACTAATCGGATTTTTCCAAAGATTAAGATACAATTATATTTATTATTCTGGGACTGACAGATATATCACAGGCACTCAGTGTCTCAGAATTTTATTTCCTATATACCTTTATTAAAGTATATAGGATTTTTTTTCTGAGACAAGTGCCTGTGAGACATATACATGCATAAGTCCCAGACATATATAATTGTAAATCAAAATGATTTACCTAATTACTGGGAAATAATATAATGTTTCAGTTATGTTGATGTCACAAATACACATGAATTATTTGATGATGCATGCTGGAATTTCTTATCTAAATGCATGACGGTGACCACAGACACATATATATATATATATATATGTATACATTTACTGATTCTATAATTTCTTGAGAAAAAAAAATCAGGAGGGAAGTCAGAGGGAAGTGAAACAAACATTTTAAGCTTTTATTAAAAATTGTTGGGAAGACAATAAAATACGACACTGAGTTTTGAAAAAAAAGTTTATGATTGGTCTTGGTTTTTTTTTTAATAAAGATGCCCCCTTTTTAGCCACATCGACGAATGGATAATTCCAAATAGGATCACAAGGTCACATTTTAAAACTTTTTCAGTCGCCAAGTCTCAAAAAGCAATTTTGACTGGCATTGTTTTTAGTCGAATTATATTTTTGCAGGTCAGGTTGCAAAGTGGCAGGTCGGATTTGACTATGTTGACAACGGTCCTAAAAAATATCCGAAAAAACGTTGAATCAAACGATATGAACCTACGCAGTTTTATATTATAAGACTGACATACACCAGTGTGCTAACTGTGCTGGGTGAGGTGCTGAAACTTGATATACATGTATCATTAAGTTACAGTACTGTTAGGATTTGCCTGCCTATTTGCTTGTTAGTATAGACTGTCCCTGGCTTGAAAGTATGGTTCTCTGCTCAGCAACGGGTGTGTGGTTAGCAAATCAAATATATTGTAGCAGTAAAATACCTCGGGGGGGGGGGGGGGGGGGGGGGGGGTGCACTTCAATATTTAATTGATAGGGGGTGTCGCTGGGGTTCTGTTACCCCACCTTTTCATATAATTTAGATCTTAAAAATGTATACCTTTTCATATATTGCGTGGGTAAAATTGTAACCTTTTCCCATATTGATTGAGTTTCGTGGGGTGTGTTGGAAAAGTGAAATATTTAAGGCTAAGATTCTGTGTGTAATGTTTACCTACGGCGAGACTTTCGGCTGTGAAAAAATGACAAGTTTCATATACAAGTGATTGGAACTTTATCGACCTTATCATATATTTCTGATAGTTTTCCCTGCACCTATTCCCATATTTTCAAGCAGGAAAAAGTGACCTATTCCAGCGGCACGTCCTATCATCTTGTATATAGGAAGTAGTCCCCCCCCCCCCCCCCCCCCCCCCCGAGTAAAATACACAAATGTATAATACCTTAATTCAGGAGCACAGTCTCTCTTTACCGTAAATAACTTCGAGATTAATATGTAAGTTTACTTTGCTAATCGATGTTCCTGTAATTCAGATTTATATTTATTTGTGAGACCCCCGTCACTATTTATATTCACTCAAAGAAAGGGGTTCTCCGTTACTGGGAAAATCTTATCTGATTCAGGATCAATTTATCGGTTACACTCCCCTATCACCAGTGATTCTTTGTTGTAAGCTGACATTCTGAAAAAAGGTATACTGTTGACTATCAATTTGCACGATTAGTTACAGATGTCGACTCGGACTACTGCAAAAGACAATAATTCAGTTCACTGATTTAGATTGAATAGTGGTTCGGTTAATCCCCTCTTCCCCAAACAAGTAAGAATTAGGTTACATCTTTTGGTAGTCCAAATAATTATGACGTCTTGCAACATGTGCAAGGCTATTTTAATTTTTTTTTCTATCTATCTATCTTCATATTTCCGCACTCAGTCACAACTTTGACTATTACGTGCCCAGAAAAAAGTTAAAATAGCTTTGCAAGACGTCATAATTATTTGGACTAATCTTTTGGCAAATATGGTCGTACCACAGGGGTTTGTTACAATTTACCGGGTTTTCTATCCTTACGAATCCTGAAAAACTAACCAGGCCAGGTGATAAAAAATCTGTCTCCCCTTTTTATCCCACCAGAATATCAAAAGGTTGTCTCCTTTCACCTACATGACAAAAATATATACAAATATGGTATCATGACAATGTGACGGCTCTTCATCAGAAACTAAAGACGTAGAAGTTAACAACTATATAGGTCACCGTACAGATTTCAACAATGGGCTAAAAAGGCAAACTGCGTAATAAGCTACAAAAGGCCAAAATAGATAGACAATATCTGACAAGGGTAGAAATGTCCAGAATGTTGAAAAAAAAATCTACTGTCCATTTTAGATCTTGGGTAAACTCCTTATATTATACTGCCTGGTCTGGTGGTAGCGTGTTCACCTTAAGTGCAGAAGGTTGTTTATTTTGAACCCAACCGGGTAAAACCAAAGACTTCAAAGTTGGTATTTGCTGCTTCTCCCTTAAGCACGCTGTATTATTAAGGTGTAAGAGCAAATACTGGTTTGTTCAGAGTCAGAATAATGTGTCAAGGTAAGGTGACATGTCTCTCAGAGAACTAGTGTAAGAGATAAATTAGTCCTGGTAAAAATAATGAAAATTGTCTGGTCAGACAAATATAACTAGTATTAAAAGTCCATGGATACATAATTTACTAGTATATTTAGTCCGATGTCAGTAATTTATGTCCCCAGACTAATTTTCCTAGTCCATGACATCACTATTCCGAGGTAAAAATGTCCAGTTTTTCTAATACTGTATGCATCATGTCAAGTATATTTGGTGTATGAAAATTTTTAAGGATGTATGTTTGTCTGGCATGTTTTATTCAACCTTGACCTCATTTTTATGGTTCATTGCTCAATGTTATTTTTTTTGTTTGTTTTTTGGTCACTTTTTCTATTTCCTTATTTTCAAATTAGCAATAGGTCAACTATATTTGGTGTATGGAATGATTGTAAGGTGCATATGTCTGACTGAGGAGTTTAATCTTACCTTGACTTTATGTTCATAGTACATTGGACAATGTTTAGTTTTTGTGGTTTGATCTATTTTTCGGATGCTGTTAGCAATAAGGCCCCTATATTTGGTGAATGGAATGATTGTAAGATACACATGTCTGTCTGGCATGTTTTATATGACCTTGACCTCATTGTCATGGTTCATTGGTCAATGAAAAGTTTGCATTGTTTTGTCAGTTTATCATATGCTTTAAGCAGCAGGTAAATTATATTTGGTGGATGTAACGATTGTAAGGTATGCATGTCTGTCTGGCAGATTCATATAACCATGACCGCATTTTATGGTTCTTTGGTCAATGCTAAGTTTTCTTGGTTTTTTCATGTTATCAGATATTATAAGCATATGTCTACTTGTTGGTGTATGGAATGACTGCAAGGTGTCATATAAAAATAACAAGATGTCTGTCTGCCAAGGTTAATATTGCTGTGACCTCATTTTCATAGAATATTGATAATATTAAACAGCAAAAATGATGAGCAAGACAAGATATACAAATGATCCAAAATTGTCAGTTGCCTACTAGTACTAATTATGTGATAGTAGTTATTGTCATTAAATGATAATGTTTACCCTTTTATGTGTAGGGCAAGGACATTAAAGATAAAGGGAAACTATAATCAAAAGAAATTATCAACAAAAATAGATTTACAGACGTCAACAAAGCCTAAATGGTAAGTCCACTTCTATAAAAGTTATTGCCCTTGAATAATGATTATTATGAAAATAAGATGTGGTATGATAAATAAGAAAACTATCCACCAGAGTTCAATTAAGTGGATGTAAGCAATGCAATTACTTATTAGAGGCCAATGATGACCTGTAAATAATGAGAAAACCCATACTCTATACATGATATAGTCATCTATAAAAGACACCACAAACAAAATATGGAACAAAACATCAATTCAAACTTCAAATATACCAGACTAATTTATAAAAAAAACAAGTTATGAAAAAACAAATATGATGGACTTGAACCAACATCAACCACTGAACTATGTACAGGCTCCTGATTTTGGACAGGCAAAATATGGCAGGGTTGCATAAAGATAAGAAGTGGTATGATTGCCAATGAGACTTTTCTCCAATAGAGATCAAATTACATTAAATTTAACAAAATTAGTTCACTGTACAGCCTTCGACAATGAGCAAACCCTATACTGCATAGTAATCTATAAAAGGCCATGAAATAACAAATGTAAAACAATTTAAAAAGAACATGGTGTCTATCCATGCTAAACATGCTTGGGGGAAACACCACAAAGGCGAAAGTTAAGTGCCTGATTTTTGCACAAAACAAAAAATAAAAAACAAATATGATATATAGCAACAATTGACAACCACTGAATAACAGGCCCCTGACTTGGGACAGCCACTTACAAAATGTGGTATGTTTTAACATGTTTGCTGGCGCCAAATCCTCCTCTTATTAAGGACAGTGGTGTAAGTGTCAGTTCATTTAAATATAAAAACTATAAAATCAGTTGAAAAGGGCTATTTTCGGCTCTTTGGTCAGGTTATTTTGATACATTCCCGTTTTCATTTTCAATTTTATTAACTCATTAGAATGCAACAAAGCAGAAAAACAGCTACCAAAAACACAGACCGGATGTGGCTGGACATTTATTCTTTCTCTTTAACAAAAAAGACTCAACATACAGATCTATTAGTACTGACAGTTACTGACAGCTAATTCAAAGCAAATATCATCTAATAAAATAAATATTTTTGAGCACCCAACCCACCCCTAACCTGGGACAGTGGTTTTAATAACAGCACAACATTTGAACAAACTGTAAACATTTGTTGCAATTGGCTTAACTCAAAAGACTGCAACAAGGCACAAAAAACAACTTATATGAAAACCAAAGACACAAAGCACTGAAATAAGAGTTCTTACAATTTTAAATATTCAAATGAAAGTTTTATCAAAATGTACATCAACATGATAAAATAGCCATTTTATTGCTGTATTTCTCTTCATTTATAATTTTTGAGTTTTGTGTATTTGTAGGTCAGACATCTTGGTTTTCATGATCATCATTCAACAAGTCAATACTGAACAGAAAACTTAAAGTTGATATTTTTCTTCATAGTGTGACTTTTTTATTAATTTGAAATGGAATGTGTTTTTTTCCTACATAAGAAAGAGGAAATTTCATCATGATGACTATAAACAAAAAGGCGTCATATCATCATGATCATAGATGCACAAGAACTTAATCATGTAAATGCAACAACGTAATTATCAATTGAAAGAAGGGAGGAATGAAAAAATATATTAGTATTTTGTTGTCCAAATGAACTTGCTTTGTCCACTCATTTAAATCGCTCCATCCAATAAAGATGTACGGTGGAAGATTTTTGAAGAACAGATTGCAAAAGAGGTTTTGTCTTAGAATTGTAGGAATATTCTAGTGGATGAAATAATTTATTTGCTTGACTCTTATATAGTGGACTGAATAATTGTACATAGCAAGCTGAAACAAGAAAAACTAAAACTTAACAGGAAAAGTGTTTATTTTATAAATTTGCAAATATAAACGTAATATTATGAACACCACAAAGGTATAAGATTCAAATCGTTTGCATATTCATGTATTGCAATGGAACTATAACAAAGAAAACTATTTACTGTGCTTTGTCAATTTATTCGGTCAGAATATGAAATATTTTTTTCAGTTCTATTTTTCATAATAAAACAAACAAGACAAAGATTTCAAATCAATATTTTTTTCTTTTATTAAGACATGTCATCATTTTATTTCAGTTAAAGGATTTTATTTTTTGACTTTAAATAGTATTATACTTTCCAAAATAATAATAATCTTTATTGTCATATAAACAAATTAAAAGCATGTTTGTGACAAAATGAAAAAAAAACAAAATACACTCATACATGTCATATATATATTATTAACTTTTTACTACCAAACAGAATTCATTGTAACATACACATTACTGTATAATGTACTGTATTTATAATTTGAATTCCATAGGATTTTTTTTGTCCCATGGGACAACAAATATCCCATGGGACTACAATTATCCCATGGGACCCAAAAAAATCCTATGGGATTTAACCAAAATCCCATGGGATAATGGTCAATCCCATGGGATTTGCCTTATCCCATGGGATATTGAAAATCCCATGTTTTTCTAAATCAAATTACAGAATATATATAATAATAACAGTAGAAAAGCAATGAAATTATTGAATCCCATGTAATTCCGCACATTTTGGTTATATACACGACATTGTAGGTCTAAGGAGAGGCGGCGGCGGATTTGCAAATGAGTGTTTTGCAAATTAAAAGTGTCCAGTGTTGTATATCCAATTGATAAAGGCTGTACGTTGAAGTGGTACCCTGGGAACCTATTTTCAATAATAATCGGAGGAAAGTTGCTTAAGACATCAACCAGAAATGCAGATGAGATGTACGGAAGCTATGCAATCACGTGCGGTTTGTTCGAAACTGGTGAGTTAATTGTGTTCGGATCTCGTGCGTTCCTTTTCCTGAATTATAGTTCCAGTTCATATCAATTGATATCCAGTGGACCTGTTGTGTGGCCGATAAACCAAGCAAGTGCTATCGTGATAAATACTTTAAGTTCTGTCTTAAATTTTGAATAAAAAATCAAACTTCAAAAATCGAAATGATCAAAACTGCACGTTAAGTTTAGAATTTTTCAAGTTTGATAAAATATCTAATCGTTAAATTCTAAAACGAGTTTAGAATTTTAAAATTTTAATTATTTGTTGACATTTTCTAAATTTCAAGAAAAATTCAAACATTTGGAATGTTAATATTTGAAACTTTGATAAAAAATCCAACATCTAAAATTTGAAAACTTATTAAAGATTTTAATTGTTAAGTTTTACACGGACCTACAAACACCTGATTTAACCATATTTTGGTGAAAATCAATTATAAACATACATAAGAATGGCATACATAAAAAATATGTTTGCTCGTAAATTTAGGATATTACCTAATCAGAGTAATTTACCTGCTGAGGGGCGACAGTTAAATAGTTACGTAATCTTTTTAATAACATATTCTTGCAAGGGGAGTAATTGTTGTCATACATAATTTCAACTCGATTAATAACAAACATTTGGGTCTACATATACATACATTTTTGTAACTCACTTCAAAATTGGAAGAAAATGTTCTTACCAATATGTTAGTGTTAAAATTGTTGAGATTCACCTGTGGAACGATCATCTTATTGTGACTTTGTGTCTCTCTTCCCATTCTGCATGCGTTCCGGAAGGTAAATCATGCCCAATCATTAGGGGGTTTATTTTTACAATAATGTATTTTAAGATGACGATATCGAGCTGTTAGATAGAAATTATACACACATGAAACGTATTTAGACATGAAAAAACAATTAAAAATCTGACGTTTAAGCAACCGTTTTCAATTTAGACTTGTTAAAATTTGTATATACACATACATGTGATTCTTAACTAAGATTTTGGTTCAGTTTATATATATATATATATATGTTTTTATCATTTCATCTATATAAATTGTGTATGCTTGTGTAAAAGAAAACGCGAATCAATTTGTTTTCACTTTCTAGTTTTCAGACGTCAGAAATTTTGTATATATACATTTATGGAAACGAAGAACTTAATAAGAGTATAGATATTTTTGTTAAGATGAGTCAGATCTAGCATATATAGTCCTTAGTTGTGTAGAACAACATACCTTGATGACTTGTTTATTTTTAATTTATTTTTAATGTCATTTATGATAATGGACGTAATCAGAAGCTTGATATTTTCATATACTTCCAATATCTGTTGAATCAATTGTATAGACGAGTATTGACCAATGAACTATTAGAAATGTAATTAAAATCATACGATCCCTGTCAGATGGACATTTACATGCTACATTGCAAGTGGAAACTCAGTAGGATCCAGATACCTTCTAGTACATAGAAGAATTTCAATATCTACAAGTAGAAATTTGAATTCCAAAAAATATTTTTTTGAAATTTGCATGATAGACAACTTATGATATATTTCTTTCAAGAGAATGTCTTAAATGAAACTAAACTATCATTTTTACAGAAAGTTTTATCAGTTTCCTGGTATTGTCTGGTTCATGTGCTTGCATCATTCTTTTTCTTGTACTTGAAAATACTCGTATGTACACATGTATCCTCACACTTCGAAATGTCAGTGTTTTTCTTAATTGGTACAACCTTTTTCATTTCTTTCATACTATTTTGGTAACTTGTTCGCAATCTGGCAAATGTTCGTTTCCATATGTGTTAGCGTATCAATTTTTTATACCTTATTCACTCATAAAAAATGAGTCCCGTCTTAACGTTCACGACTTATGCTTTAAGGCAGACGTAAGGATACATGGTAACAAGAAAGAGGTGGAACAAAGAATATGTATACGTAGCGCTTCATATTTCTGCAAAGACAATATTGGAAATTTAACATGTTTTTGGTAAACTTTTGTATCGGAAAACATCAATGAATTAATTTGCATAGAATAGAAAATATATTGGAATACTTCGAATACAATTAGTTTTGTTTTATAAATAATGTCACTCGTATAATTACAATTTGCCAAATTCTCTATCGAGATCACGTTTTGTTTTACATCTGTTGGTACAATGTATCTATAATTTGATAATATGTTCGTAAATACATAAATACTAAAGTGCTGTTTAAACCTTACGAGTTCTCATATGAACTTAAGACATTATCAAATTTAATAAACTTTGAAAGACTTTTTGATTAACGCACTGCTGTGAAATAGACTTCATGTTGATCCAGACTGGTGTTGTACTTTAAGTTGATCTTATTATGAATTCATTCAATACATTGTTTTATAGTGTTTTTTTTTAAGTAATGATCTAGTACAACACAGGAATCTCCTATTTCAAATCTGAATACTTGTATTCCAATGTCTACTAGCAAATATTGAAATTCTATATTGAACTGGATTTAAATTTATATAAACCAGAACTCCAATTTCTACTAGCTGATATTGGAATTTCAAATGATACAAGAAGGATTCTGGATTCTTCTGTATTCAAATATGTACTGTAACATACCCATTACAGTCATTCTATTGACCACAACAAAGTTGACGTAATGATTATTATTGACAAGCACACAAAGAATGTGGCGGGATTAAACACTTTTTTAATAGCACAAACACTCCCCTTAACCTTGGACAGTGATGTAACAGTACAACATAAGAACAAACTAATTTGCATTTTATCGATGAAATGAGGGACATAATCCGCTACTTCGGCCTTAAAAAGGAAACTAACGATTCCAACTCATAGCTTATTTTCACTGATTCCAGAAATATATTGTTTCCATGTCGTTTGACTATATAGAATATATGATTTATACGTCCGGTGTGAACATCATTTTTTTTGGTAGTCTTTTAATAGGTCGCATTACTCAAAATTCCCAAAATATATGGTGTACCTTCATATGAAATAACAATATAAATGTAGTGCAAACATGTTTATTCTTGGTTAACATGAACTCACTTTCGGTTGAATTTGTTTAAGGTAATAAGTGGACCGTCATCATTGATCAGTGTGTACATATAACCAGGCAATTATCAATGATAAGACTTGTATATGCAGATGTACGCATGCAGCGTGGTGTTTTATACTGTTTAATAATATAATACACACATGTAATAGATATTGACTTTTTTGTAATAATGAAAGGCTTAGCAAATTGAATTCACAATAGGTGCTATTATGTTTGATATACTTGATGGCCTATGCAACAGAACAAAATGAATTATATCCTTGGCTCAAGGTGTCTTGGACTTTGTTTGCGGCGGCCATTGCAGCTACAACAGTACCAGGTGCATTTTGTGGTAGGTCTGAACGGTGACCTAGATTTGCTAGATTGTGGTTTATACCATCTTTGTCTATCCATATCGAACCTTTTTGTTTTGTATTGCTGACATAGCATTCATTGGTTACACTGATTCCGTGACCGATGTCTGTCGGATAGTTTTCTAATATACCAGCTTCGTCACCGGGATTTAATTTGATAGTAACATAGCATGTTCCTTTTGGAACGTCGGGATAAAATTGCATGTATGAATATCTATTAACGATAGTAAAACCAGTTTTCATTGCTAATCCCAATTCTTTTTCATTAATTACAAGAAGGTTCGCTCCTCCAATAGGAGAATCTGCACCAATCTCAACCCCATTTGCCTTCTTGTATGACTGGTCACTAGTTACCTGCACGTATAAATTGTGAGAGCTGGCATTTGCTACATTGAATGGCTTACCCATTCTTAACTGAAATATACAAAGTGAAAGATATATGAAAATCAAAACTCTTTTCATTTATACATATTGAAACATTGCATTGGGAGAAATCATCAAGTTGAAACGTTATCAAAATGAACATATATAAGGGAATAAACCAAAACAGTTAAGTGAGAACTGTAAAAATTCTTATGTCTGGTTAGATTGAGTTTCAACTTTAAGTGTACTTTAAACATACGCATTACACTCTGAATGATATAAAACGTGCATATGCCGAAGCATTGGCTACTGGGAGAATTGTACTCGTAAAATCTAACAGTAAACAGCATTGGCACCGACGATTTTTAGATATCAATAAATAATGAAAGAAATTTAAGGTTACCTGTATTGCAGTAAGAAACAATGCATTATTTTTACGAATTTGGGAAGTTAAAAGCAACTGTTTTATCTTTTTCGAAGTGAAACTGCATTTTTAAAAGTTTTAAATGCGTACAAGCTATGGCGTTTTGTTAAAAGTTGTTCTAGTTGTATCGAAATGCACCATAAAATGTCAGTGTCTGGTTTTTACTGTCAATGTATTATCCGTTGCGTTGTTTAATTGCATAATGATGTGATAAAGGTTCAGGCAAGAAGTTAAGATTTACCATCATTCCTGATCTAGAGTATATTTTATCGTTATATATGAAATAATGATCATACGTAAAATTGCTGTTTTGTTTTTTGTTTTTATTTTTTAAATCAATTAATGTCATATCCCTGCTAGAAATGTATTTGCTCATCAAGGTTCATTAAATAATTCACAAAGTGCATGAAGTAAGTTTAAATGCAAATGTTTCAGAATTCTTCTCACACCTCTAACCAGTAAAAAGTTTAGAAAGTTTTTGCCTGAACCAAAATTCATTCTTTAAAAAACGGTATATGAAAAGAGTCATTCTATCCCTGAAACGCAATAGATAAACTTGATTTTAATTCAAAGTTACAATAATCTTATTGATTGAAAAATATGATGGCATAGTCTGGTCAAGTATATGCATTTTTGGCATCTGTTACTGTGACGTAACGTTTTATCACTTAGCCTTAAGTTGCTTATGATTCGTTTATACAATTTAACATGTGCGATCAAAATGAAAGCAGCACTTAAAATATCTCATACGCCTGAAGCGCTTTTTTGGATTTGCCTTCATCATGAACGCTCAAAGCCGAGTATTTGAAAGCCACGGATGTATAAGAACCGAAATAGTTGAAGTGCTATGTGACTAAAAAGGATCTAAATGTAGTCATAATCCATCTATTGTTAACTTTCTTTCAAAGAGTAGAAACCTTAGTTTCTTTCTAATTTCTAAATCTACAAACGGACAATTTTAAAAAGAGTTATAAATTATGTCAATATCAAATGAACTGACAACTGAGCGGATGATACCCTCGGAGACTGATAACAGCATATCTTTTTCGATTGTGACATGTTTTGAAATTTACACTATAATAACCTCAAAATGTATTCGTTTATTAGATAACAGAACACCAAAGCACTCTCAATTAAAGAGTATTCTTTCTTGTTGCTATGATCATACTTTTATACAGGTAACCTTAAATGGCTTTTAACTTTTATTGGTATCCTCCGTTGACAGTGTACAACACGACACATTTCTACAATTCGATATACCTTTTCTGTTATAAAACCAAATTATTCGGCCCGCAATGACATACTCATACATCTTTCATTGACTAACATATAAAATGTTCTTGCTTTTCCATGTTTTGTCTGTTAAATTACAGATACAAATGTCCGTAAACACACCAATAAAGCATTGTATTAATAGCGTCCACGTGTTTTATCATTGTTTTATCATCGTCAAAACTGGCAAGGAACGATATAAACGACCAGAAGACAAACAACAGTACAAAAAAACACTCAGGAACACGAACCAAACCAAAACCGGGACCGATCTCAGGAGCTGAAGATTTAGCAAACCTTGCTCCACGTGTTACTTTTATAAGATAGGTTGAACATTATATCAAGTGACAAGGCATCACACAGTAATGTATTGTTAATCATACTCAATGTACCATTTAACTGGTTTGTGTAAGCGAGACTTTTTCAACATATGGAAATCAGCATAAATAATCTGAGAAGAAACACAACAATTAAAGTGCTAGGTTTTTAATTAATAGTTTGTTTTTCTTTGCTTTTTATTTATTTTTTTTTTTTTTTTTTTTTTTTTTTATAATTTTGTGTCAGATCATACTCTTGGTAAAAAAACACAAATTCCTCATTAATGTATTGTTCTTTCATTTAGAATGTAAGCTCTTGTAAAATGTTCTTATAGTAAATGTTATATTCAACGTTAAAGACATTGTTACGTTAACGGTGATACGTACATGAAATGAGTAAATCAAATGTTCATTTTTTTCTTAAGTTTGAAGGTTAAGAATACGAGAGAACAATCGATAAAATCATTTAATCCGATCACAAATATTCGAATTGCAAACTAACTTACCAACTCTGATAGTTATGTCAGGAAAAGATAATGTTGTCTAAGTATGTTAAAAATCAACTTCTAAATACACAGAACTCACGGTAAACATGTATGTATATGTCACTATTATTGGTAACCAAGCAAGTCATCAGAGGTGTACTTTTTTAAGGGAATTCAGTGTACACTTACCTATTCATGATACCAGGAAATGTTATTCCAGTCTAACTGAGTTTTAGGTGCAATGCACTACAAATATGATTTCAAAAGTACATTATAGAATTCAAAGGTAGGTTCCCGGAATTATAGATTATAATATTCGTATTTTAAACTAACTTACCAACTCTAATAGTTATGCCAAGAACAGATAATGTTGTCTAAGTATGTTAAAATATCAACTTACAAATGCACAGAACTCATGGTAAACATGTATGTATATGTCACTATTATTGGTTACCAAGCAAGTCATCAGAGGTGTAATATTTTAAGGGAATTCAATGTACACCTACCTACACATGATACCAGGAAATGTTTATACCAGTCTAATTGAGTGTTAGGTACAATGCCTTACAAATAAGTTTTCAAAAGTACATTATAGAATTCAAAGATAGGTTCCCGGAAATATAAATGATGATAAATAACAGAGATGATAAGTATACGTCAACAGCAGCAATTACACAACCACAATAAAACATCTAAAGGTGAACATACAGTTTTGAAAAATAGAAATCTATCAATAGCTCCAAATCTCACAGTTCCTCAACTAAACTATCAGACTATGAATCAAAATGACAACAATTTATGGACTCTTCAAGCACTATTTAACAAACTGTTTATTCAATAAACGACCTTTAGAAATTGAAGATATCTGACGTGAAATGTGGTTCAGTAAACTGATATCAAATTGTATCCATTGACAGGTTTTAGCTATATAACTTCAGCTTGATGGATCAGATTACAAATCATTGTTTAACATATACTAAGTTTTTTATCAATAGAAAAAATCTAATGATTCATGTCGTTTTAAAGGCCAAGTCAATCAGATGTTTAAATGACTTAAAATGTGTATACTGAAAAGTAAACATTAATCATCCATCTCCAATTTGATCCGATCCGATGAGTCAAATGTTAAACATCACATAAACTGACCGCGATTTAGTTTTTTTCGCTGCACCACATGACATAGTTTTTTTTGTGGTCGGCATAAATGATGGAGTGAAATCAAATTATTTTTTGTCAAAAAAAAAACACAGTTAAGATAAATTGTTTCGGTTCTTCATTTAAACGATATGATATTGAAAACTAAGTATAGATCACTATATGGTCTTCAACGATCAACACACATGTATTCCCTTTAAAAGCTTCAGTTTACACTGTTTTGTGTTTTATGAGGCATATACGTTTGTTGTTTAGCCTTTTGAAAATTAAATATCAATAAATGGGCCAGGTTAGTTCAAAAAATTAATTTTGATTTCGTGTGATCAAGATTCGTTCATGTTTTAGGCACTTGACAGTTGGATATGTTTAAAATCATGGGTTCTTTACTAGCCCAGTCGGACAACTTATATAAGGAATCTACTTGTTCACAACCCATGTCGATTTGACCGGGGAATCAGACAAACAGCAATGTCGAGGCCAGAAATCTTCAGTGGAAAATGTTTTATTCAGTCTAGAGGAAAAACGCACATTATAAAATATCGATATACTGATTGATCGCTAATGTGTTATCTCAACCCACTTAGAGCTCGTTTAAGACATAGGGAGGCGTTATCGAAATGAAAAATATAGAATGAAAATGGAATAAATAACTAGATAATAAAGAGAAACAAAGATAGACTGCGACAGGAAATGTGAAAAGTTTGGGTAGGGTCGCAAAATTTGGCAACGTCTCTCAATAAGCAGTCTCGTAATGAATGCTTTATACGAGCGCGAAATCCTCTAAACACGGGTTGTATAATTGATGCACTACTATATTGTTTGCCCAATGTACGGTTGCCAAATCATTCAAGAATAATCTAGTCGATAACAAATTCAAAATTCAAAAAATTAGGTTCTGCCTTTTATGTACTTACATGATGCATATCTACTTTAGTGAAATTCTTCGTACATGAATTAAAACTAATTACCTAAGTTGACCTAATATCATGTTAGCTATAGTTTTATGTCTCTTTGTGTCAAATATCTCTTTACTTAGTCAGATATATACGCATAACCGCTTTTGAGATGTTTTTGGTGTAAGCGTTCCCGATGAAGGTCCATCCAGAAAAGCTCTTCGGACGCTAGGAATTATATAACTGATTGTGTTATTTAGAGGTTCAATTTCAGACAGTATCCGGGTCCCGATGTAAAGTAATCAACGTTAAACTTATAAGATCAGACAAAATTGTCAATTCTTTAATTTAAAATGACTACTCGTAAAACCATAGATATTTACTTTGTAGGACTTATTTGTTTGCTGAGTTTGCTATATACATACTAAATGTCGATTGTTTTTATGTATACATTGTAGTAGAATATATGGTAGGCACACTGTACAGTACATTACCGGCAAAGGGAAAATGGGAATTTACTGCTTAAAGTATTAAATGATACTTCAAACTATATCTACTATCGGTAAAATAGTAAAATCATAATTACTCTCAACAGTAAAACGACATGGCTCCACCAGCACTGGTGTTAAACTGATCCCAACATGGCGGAGGTAGAAATAGGCAAAATCGTGTTCTGCTTATTTCTCCGTGTAAACGTGTTGCTTTCAAGAATTGCTCAGCCGCAAATTGATCTGTACGGTTTTGTTGTGTGTGTATGTTCTTTATATCATATATGGCCTCGTTTCCGAAATAAAAGCCATCGAAAATTTGACGAAGGTAATCGTAACTCCAAAAGAAGATAATCGTTACTTGTGTGCAAAAAACTAGAAAGATAATCGTAATTGTGGAATATTCAATGATAATAGTAAATATCTTTTATTAATTACCTCTGCTAACGTAATATTTGATAAAAGATTGCGTCATACATGTACATGTAATAACAACCGACGCGATAGTGCTATGTCATTTTTTATCATATACTTATAGAAAATAATGGTATAAATGTACCCCATGATAAAACTTATTTGTACATATATTTATTCATTAAATTTGAAGAATTGCCTTAGCCAGGTGACATGACTTTTGTTATCAACTGCTTCCGGTTTATATCAACTGCTTCCGTTTCATATCAACTGCTTCCGGTTATTATCGCATGCTTTTCTGTAACGTTATTGCATGACAGTTCGACGTCATTCGGCAAATTCCGGAAAATGTACCTCAATGGTACTTTTTTTTTAGTAAAACATAACAAAGTTGGAGAAAAAGAAAATATTAATAATCAGGAAAATATATTATTAAAAAATACAAAACAAATATTACAACAAATGCATTGTTTCAAAGTTTTAAAAATAGTTTTGTCTGTATGTCTTCTGCTGAAGTATATGATAAAAAGAACATAACATGTCGTTTTTCATATTAGACCCCTTATCAGCCCATGGTCAAAATCATCCCTCGAGCCTGTTGGCTCTCGGGCTGATAACATGACCTAGTACTGACAAGGGGTCTGATATGAAAAAGGCCATGTTCTAATCTATATTTATCATATACTTAGAGTAAACAACTTATAATTTTTACAGTATGATAATAGCATTAAATCTACGTGAATTCCATATTTTCCGAAATGGTGTTTAGCAAGCTGATATTATCAGATTATTACATGGCATTTTTCATATCAGATGTATTATCAGCCCTCGGTCAATATCAGACCTCGATCGGTCGATCCTTACATCTGATATAAAAAAAAAAATGACATGTCATGATCTTTTTATCATATGCTTTAACAATGGAGAACAATAACAGTTTTAATATATTGATCTTTTTAAGTGGTTCTCAAGTAGAAGTTCAAATAGTTAAAAGTTACGGACGTCGGTCACCAAATGTAATACATCCGATATGAAATCTTTCTATCACCATGATCATATGCCTCAACAGAGGAGAACAACAGCAGTATAATATATTTTTATATTAACGATTAAAAAATGTCAACAAAACATAATGAACACTGTTTGGAAAAGTCAACATTTGTAATGTAACTTTCTAAATTATTCAGGAAACTTTGAATAATGGCATTTATTGTTTCATTTGGTTTCTTTTTTTTTTTTTTTTTTGCATTTTATATGATATATTTTCCAGTTTGCTAATACTTTGTTTTGTACCCTACTTTGTAATGTTTTTCACTAAAAAACGTACCATCGATGAATATTTTCCGAAATTTGCCGAGTAACGCCAGAATGCCAAACGATAACGTTACGGAAAGGCATGTGATAAATTTTTCATATCAGCTCGCTAAACACCATTTCGGAAAATATGGAATTCACGTAAATTTATTGCTATTATCATATTGTAAAAATTATAAGTTATTTAATCTAAATGTATGATAAGATATTTTTATCATATGCTTCAACAATGGAGAAAAACTACGGTTAGATATATAGATCCTTTAAGAGATGCTCAAGTAGAAGTTCAAAAAATGAAAAGTTAACAGACCTCGGACGCAAAATGTAATACATCCGATATGAAATATTTCTATTATATGCCTCAACAGAGGAGAAAAAACAACAGTATAACATATTTTTATATTGACGATACAAAAATTACAAAAAAAATATAATAAACACTGTTTGGAAAAGTCAACATTTGTAAAGTAACTTTCTAAATTATGCTGAGCAATTCTTGAAAACAACAGGTGTACATGGAAAAAGTAGCAGGAATCGATTTTGCCTATTTCTACCTCCGCCATATTGGGATCGTGGTAACTGCAGTTACCACGATCAGTTTAACACCAGTGCACCAGTAAATCCTGATAACCTGTATTTCGAAGACGATAATATATAAATTGTATTTCAAAACTTGCGGCTAACGTTTTGCCTGTTGTCTTTCCTGATTTCATGTTGTATCATGTAATACAGTTTTAAAGTTAAATAGCAAATCGCTAAAATTGTTAATGTAGAGCAAACATCTATACCAGGCGTCGTCTGCCAAGTATGAAAACATCAAAGAGATGATTCGAACTTTATATTTGCACGACAATATAACAGATAGTAGTTTTTTTATTTAATTGATTGATGACTCAACGTCCAGTGGCAAATATTTCATGTATGTTCAGCTTTTGAACAAATTAACAATACATTTAATAGGTTGGTCCTTAAAAGAGGCCGTTAGAAATAAAGGTATGGAAAATTTTGACAGAAACTAGTAAATAAGGATATCGCGGATGAAGGGGACAAAAATTTCGCCTTGCAAAAGAACTCACAGACACCTAAAAGAGTTGATTTTCAAAATTAAAAGTGGTCTCGTCTTCTATTAGACATGTAGGGAAAACATAAAAAAAAATTATTTGCCAATACTAGCCAGACGTTGTAGATGTCCTAATCGCACTAGTCTGTGTCATTTGATTGCTGTCCCTTTAACGTTTATTCAAATTTACCTTTATCATGTTGATTAATATATTTTTAACCACATATTTGAAAGATTTCTAAATATTTAGTCTCTTTTTAGTCATTGACCAATTATGTGTACTTTAAACATAACCAACATTCTACATCGATAATATCAGTGAAGTGATTGAAAAGTAATGTAGCATTTCACTATATCTGTAATTAACCTCACGTTTCGCGCGTTTTTTATTTGTAAAAGGTTATCCCTATACACTTAAAAAAAATACTAGGGAACCTTTAAATCGGATCTTTCAACACTAAATGATGTTAGGTAACCATTTAAAACGAAACAGTTATATTGATTATACGCATTAACACATAACTATGACAATAAAGGTTTCGTTCAAACTGATTCTTTGAATAAAAAAAAAACCAGAAAATAAATCAGTTAGTAATTGTTAAGCCTTGACATCGTGTATTTATTCAAAGAAAAGTAAATCTGTAATAATTTCGAACAAAAAAAAGGAAGTATTGCTGACCGCCCTTTAAATGATTTAACAAATTACTGACATACGTGTTACTGTCGATTATCTTCATTGAAAGCCATTATTTAGTCCGCTACAAAAATGAAAAACACATTGCTACTATTGTTTGGTTAACAAAAGAATTATTGATATTATACTCACATTCACTGTATATCTTTCTCAGTTCAGGAGTTCAGTTATTGATTTATGAAATTGTTTTATGTTTGCATCATAATAGAAACCTCCTTTTTATTCCCAATAACATAAATATCCACTAACCGTTATGACAAGATAAAAAAAAAGCAATGAAATCATTTAAGGGTCTGAATTTGTAAAACGCTTAAATTGTTAATGTAGAGCAAACTCCATTACAAGGCGTCGTCTGCCCTTTTGATGACATAAAAGAAATGAGCCGATATCTATATGCTAACCAAAGTAAAAACTCATTGTAGTTGTTGATTGATTGATTAATTGATTGTTGGTTCAACGTCCGGTGGCAAATATGTCATGAATGTTCAGAGGGTGAAACAAAATAACAATACCTAACATAGAATCGATCCCTAATAGAGGCCGTTCGGGATGAAGGTTGGGAAAATTTTGACTGCCACTGGATATGAGGATATACTGAATATGGGGGGGGGGGGCAGATAGTTTGGACTTGCAACAGAGCACATACGGACCCCTAAAAGAGTTGTTGCAAGAGTTCTTAATGTACAGACAGTGTGACACTTTTAACACGAGACATCGGATTGTACGTCCCCTTTCTTATCGGACTTGTACATCCCGCACAGCCTAACGGACACCCAATTCGAAAAGGGTTTTATAGGCAGACGGAAGAAGACAAACAGTGAATATACTTTTATTCTAAAGCCATCCTTGGGACATGTTTTAGTGGTTATGATTCGCAAATGTTGATGAATATTTGTTGATTTATTACAAAGACAGTCGCATAGAAAAAAACCCACAATACGCTAATTCTACAAATGTAGGATTTCCGTGAAGTTTAGGTTTTAGGTATAAACTTAATAAAGATGGAATAACTTTAATGGTCCATTTTTATTATAATACCAAAGAAAAGAAGTATGGATTTTTTTTCTAAATCACTTCGATGGTGAATGTTGTGTAATTATATGTGGGATCTCGAGTTTTGCAGAGAATTCCATGCTCGTTAATGAGACATCCCAATTAATGGTCTCACATTAAAAAGGCGTTATCGTTTGAGGCATTGTCTGTTATCGTGCATAGAGTATATAAACCCTTATCCTCAAGTTTCTTGAAAAGGTTAAAAACGCGTGTATACTCCATTGAGATAAGAAATAGCAAAATACAATTGATACCATTGACATTTTTATCGTGATCACATCAGTTTACACTGAAAAGAAAATGAAAATGAATGATTCATCTGAGGTATAATGCTCCCGACTAACAGTGAAAATCATATTTAGTATCATTACTGTAGAATGGCTATTTCATAGACTTTCTTATCTCCTAACGGGTCAAATGCATAAACCAACACAGTATTATTCTTCTTTCGGGTTTACCAAAAAGAAAATTACTGATAATAACTACCCATATGTAAAGGTTTAGATTTTTTTTTAAAGTTTCACACTTCAAAAAATAAGACATCACCATCATTTCGACCTTGTTATCAAGAAATGTAATTGTCACTATTTTGCTCTACCAGTAACTCCTAATGATTGATAATTCATTAAAGATAATATATAAATAATTTTAATTTGAAACATGTTTTTATAACACAACGGAAAACGACATTATACGTTATTTTGTTTCGTTTGATTGTTGTCTCATGTACCCTAAATCTTCCTTTTATTAATACAATAAAAACCACATAAGTATGTGAAAGACGTTTAAATAGTTGAGTACTTCAACATAACAAACATTATATATTCGATATTATCAGTGCAGTGATTGAAAGCAAACGGAACAATGTACTGTTTTTATAATTAACAGTTTGAATCGTGTGTTTATAATTTGTAAATGGTTATAAACTTTAAAAAGTCATAGTGGTTAATTTCAAATCTGCTCTCTCAACACTTTAAGATGTTATATTACCGTTTAAAAGTCATAAATTAACTGATTATACACATGAACACATTACTATGACAATGAAGGTTTCGTGGATTCTGATACTTTAAATACACGCCTTAACAACACTTTTTTTTTTTGTAAGATTATTTAAGAAATATAAATAGTGAGGCAAAGATTAAACATGCGCAAATGAAATAATGCAAAATGAACTAATAGTTTATGATTTATTCTATAGTATATAGGTTAGAATAACTTAAGTCTTCACTTTAACGTTAAATGCAGACATTCAACATGAGTATATTTACAATCACAATGTAACAACTATGAGAGAATAATGTTGTATTTTTTTAGCCTTTTCTTCACGAGTCTATTTTAAGAAAGTAAAACCTATATTTCTTTTGAAGACTTCTAGACGGAAGTATGTACCATCTCCCTTTTAAATATTTATCAAAACAATTGTCACTGTTGAATATCTTAGTTGAAACTCCTTATTCAGTCTTTTAAAACGCTGAGAATGATGTATTTGTGTAGCTTTTCTTTCGTGCGTCTATTTAAAGAGAGGTAGATCTTTAATTAATTTGAATAAAACTAGAAGGAAGTATGTTTCATCCCCCTTTAAAAGATTTATCGGCCTCCATTTGCTCATCAAAGAATGAACACAGTGTAGGTTTAAGTGATATGATTCGTAAAATGATTTATTGAAAACGCAGTCGCCTAGCTGAGAGTGAATACAAAATTATATATTCTACAAACGTAGAATTTCCGTTTAGGTATCCATTATAAAGATGGGAGATTTGTATTGTTTTTTCTTCTATAATACCAAAGGAAGAATCTTTTGAATCTCGTCATTGGTTAATATTGTAGAATTGTCTGTTGAATTTTCAGTTTTGCAGATAATTCCATGTTCGTTAGTGAGACATTCCAATTAATGAGTTTTTTTTAAAAAGACTAGAGTGTTTGATACATTGTATACGGTCGTGAAGATAGTATATAAACCCTTAACTCCGGTTTCCTGAATGACCAGACACTCTTAAACTTTTTGTATATTCTTTATTTCGAATACGTTTTGAAATGCATGACTACACAGCTTTGATCTATTACCATGATTACCAGTCATTTAAAGTGTCCAATTTTGTGTTGGTTCACCTAGCTCACAATTTATCCATTTTTTGGATCAATCAGTTACCTAAAATTCCTAAAATGTATGTTCCTAGCGACGAATAGGGATATGTCAGGCAATAGCCTAAGAATTCTCTTAGTTTGATCTTTTGTTTTTTTGTATCTTTTACGAACCCAATGTGTCTTGTTATATGTGTATGATGACGATGCACAAACGCGATCGAGAGGTTAGGATTTTACATCTCTGACTGAAAAGGTTTCAAATGTCCTCTTGCAGTTGAAACAATGGAAGGAGTAGATTTATATTAGTCAATTTCGGAAAATTTCAAAATCATAAAAAAAGATGGAAAAGCTTTCATGATAATGTACAGTCATATATATACAGTGTTCTTTTCATTTAATGTCACTGTGTAGATACCACTACTGGCGGCTCATTTAAAGATGGCTCGGTAATGACAACATATGTTTTTTTTCAAACTCTCCTTTGATAAATAAAACACAATATTGAAATACATCATGTTTCACTTCCGCCAGACAAAACTGATATAAAATGCATTTTGCTAAATTAAGCCAAATAACTGTTCTCATCTTCGGCTTTCCTATTTTTTTGGTATTAGTGTTCTTGGTCAATACGGATAAGTTCACAGGAAATTAATGAATTGCTATTTTCATAAGCGGTTGAATTGAAGTCAATGTCAACCTTTATCATTCTAAAAGGTCAATGTTCAAACTTTTGGTCTAAGCTTACAAATGTGATATCCTCTTATATAAGAAGAAGAAGAAAAACACGAATTATAGGGAAACACTTTGAATACACTTATATTAACAATGGGTTGTATATGTTCTTATCGCACTAATTTGTATCCTTCAATTAATGTCTCTTTAACGTATATGCAAAATTTCCCTAACTTAACAAACATATTACATCGATATTATCAGTGTACTAAAAAAAATTAATGAAGCGATGCATTGTATCGTGTGTTTCTTTTTTGAAACGGGTTATAAACTTTAAAGTTATTACCTTTCAGAGCTATACATTTTCAACGCTTACAGCTGCTGGTGTGTTTTGATTTACATGACATTCATGTTTTTATAATATGCCTACAAACATTACTATGCCAACGCAGGTGTCAACTGATATCTTAAGTATCTAAAAAAACATATCTAATGTTGGTAAGATTTATAAAAAAAAAATTAGTAATGAACGATGAAAGATATCAACATAAATAATGAAGCATATACATGATAGACTATCCATGACTTAAATATGACAAAAACATTGTTGTTATTGTCTTTGAAATACCTTTTATAACTGCGAGTATGTTAATGTTAATTGCTTGTTTTTGCGTCGGGTCGATATGATGAGTAAAATGTAAAATAAAAGTTTTAAATACCGAACTTCATGGAAAATTCAAAGCTGAAAGATCCTTATCAAATGGCAAAATCAAATGCTCAAACACATCAGACGAATGAAAAAAAAACTATCATATTGCGGACTTGGTACATGCATTTCCGTGCGCAGAAAATGGCGGATTGAACCGTGTTTTATAGCTAGCGAAACCTCTCACTTGTGCATTCTGTATGACAGTGACATATAATTCAATTATATTGAGAACATTATGTGAGCAAAACAAACAGACATAATAGATAAACTTGTCAAAAATTTGAGTACAGCAGTCATCATTGTGTTACAACCTTAATTACTATGTATTCATTTTTTTTTCAAACATCAAAAAAAAAACAATGGATAGGGAAAACGTAACATGTAGAATGGGAAAAGTGATACGACAAGTGGGACATAATGCAACTTATGTTGTCATATAGTCAATAATAATACCAGGATATATATTTAAGAAAAGACTCAAACTTTTAACCGGACTCTTTTTTATCAGTTTAGACATGACAGTCGATGCAAATAAGCGTTTACGACGAATATTTATATTTTCCTTTTGCTATTGAATCAAAACAATACAAAACGCAAGTACAAAAAAAGATGTTACGTCACAAGCTTACAGAGTGATTGGAGTTAAAAGTATGACATATAATTTTGATTTTTTTTTCTTTTACAGTTTACTTGATCAAGACAGAACGTTGAAGTTTATCCGCTACCGTCAAAGAAAAGATCAGTTGTCGGAGATGTTGCCTCGGTGGCCAAGTGGTCTGTTTAGTTAAACTACTGTATCACTAGCCTGGCAACACTGATGTTATAGGTTCTTATCCCGAAAGTAGCAGTTCAGGCACTTCGGCTTGATCCACCATTAATTATTGACCGCCACGAGTTATCACAATAGTTCTGTATATTGTGTGTAACATCAATCAATCAGTCATCAAAGATGTTTTAAAAAATCATTAAAGAAACCACAAAAAAAAAATCTTTGTCATGCTCAGTTTAGATTTACTTCTTTAATTCATATTTTCTTACTGTATTGGTGATATGGTTACACCTGTCAAAACTAAAAACTGATAGGTTATCTTAATATTTCGTTTGATTGTTCTTTCTCCTTTGTATCTATTCTATTTAAACATGTTAAATGCATCTTTTTATACTCTCACTTTATTGAAACAGTTGATTTTTTTCAAACATTGTTTATGATGTAAGGACACTTGACAACTGTTATATATAGAAACAGGAAGTGGACGTTTATGTCAGGTAACAGTTGTATTTGGCAAGCAGAGTTACTTCTCTTTAATCGGAATATGATGAAAGTGTCATTGATAAGTTTTTGTTTTCTTTACTTTTTATCATTCATATTGATGGATCACAGAGCCATACAATATTTTTATTCATAAGTTTATTGAATTTATAAACAAATACAAAAATCAAAGTTACTGTTATTCTAGACAATCATGTAAAAAAAAACATTAATTTATTTATATAATCGTCAATGCACTTTGAAATGATTAACATGATTTTTTATTTTCATCAGGTTTTTTCTCCGGAAGTTCACAAATGTTTTTATTTCACACTTAGAAAGATTGATGATGTCCTGTTAAACAAATGTACCCCGAAACCATTCGTTAAATTGAACGCAGAAGATATGTGTCATATCTTAATTTCATAATGTTTCAAGTATGTAGAAAAAAAAAATGAGAATGAAAATGGGGAATATATCAAAGAGACAACAACCCGACCAAAGAGCAGATAACAGCCGAATGCCACCAATGGGTCTTCAATGCAGCGAGAAAATCCCGCACCCGGAGATGGGCCTCAGCTGGCCCCTAAATAATAATGTGTACGAATTCAGTGAATATGGACGTCATACTAAACTCCAAAACATATAAATAAACTAAAATTAAAAAAAAACATATAAGACTAACAAAGGCCAGAGGCTCCTGACTTGGGACAGGCGCAACAATGCGGCGGGGTTAAACATGTTTTGTGAGATCTCAAACCTCCCCCTATACCTCTAGCCAATGTAGAATAAAGAAACACACTGTGAAATGAACAGTAGAACTGCAGCTCTTTTAGCATGTGCTTTAATGGTTAAGGACGGGATGCTTGTACACGCATCCAGAATTTAAAAAACAATATGTTCTGTGTAATCATTAACTATTTATTTGTCGAACAATTCATGATCTGTCTGAGCATTATTTCAATTTACCTTAAACATTTAATTAGATCAGTGCCATTCTTTGTTAGAAAATCAAAAACAAAACTGAAATGATGCTAATCGGTGCAAACAATACGACAGGAAAGTTGTAATTATTAAATGTCTTTATGTCAAAATAATTCTGAGTACAGTTAATTTGGAGAGAAAGTAGGATATGTTGGTGCCGTTGTCTTAAAGGAGAATGGAGTATAGAAATAAAAACATAAGTCACATGTTAAAGAAAGATTCAAAAATATATGTTATAAAATGAAATGAATGAATGATGTGTCAGTCGATAAAGGTTGTTGAGGTTTATGACTTTTGTTTTTTTTTTTTTGGGGTTTTTTTTTTTTATATATGTGTAAACAAAGAAAAAACAAAAACACTTTTTTGTTAAATTTTTAGTCTACAGTGTAATGAACATAATCAAACACTGTTTTTGTTTTACATCAGGTAATATTGAGTATGCTGGTACCAACTCACATGATGTTATTTTTCAACAATATAAAAAAACAATTTTTTTAAAGCATACATGGATTAGACCGTTCGTTTCCTGTTTGGTTGTTTTACACTAGTTTTGTGGCCCTTTATAGCTTTCCGTTCGGTGTGAGACAAGGTTCCGTGTTGAAGGCCGTACTTTAACCTATATGTTTACTTTTGTGTTTCGTGAACTTGCTATTTTTTTCTGTGTCTTTTGTTTTTGTAAGGGCGATGTCAGTTAATAAGATTTGACTTGTGCATTTGTATCCTTGTTTTTTGTTAAGGTTCGTGTTGCTTGGTGTATAATTTTTTTATGTTGTGTTTTGTATAGTGGTTGTCTTTTGGTCTTTTTTTTAATCTTTTTTTGGCATTGGCGTTGTTAGTTTTTTTTCCGTCTTATGAGTTTGAATGACAAATACACGTCTGAAAGCAAAGAGCAAAACAAATTCCTTTTCCGTTTTCAAATAGTATACAGATTTAAGTCATTTAGCCCCAGCTCCCACGCCCTCTGTATCTTAGCAGTCATGTATTTCAATTTATAAATTCGAGCAAACTAATTAAACAATGTTTCCGATAGACTTTGAATTTTCAATTTATCAAAAGGTCTATAGATATGCATCCATGGTTATATTTTTTGTGTGAGGATTCTGATCCGCTGACTTTTACTGATGATCTTTTTTTTCATGTCTTGCAAAAAAAGTATAGTACAACATATGTAAGTTTTAGCTTCTTCTCCTCCTCTTATTAACATGTAATCATCATCCTGTTCAATAGTTCCTTGATTCACTACTGATTAAGCTAAGCGAACTCGGGTGGAGATTGGTGTCACCAGCAATCATATTACACCTTCCTATTTTTATGTCATATAATTTAAATCTTCCGTTTGAACTATTCATACAAGCCTATAGAAATATACCACTTAAACTTTTCCAGTTCCGTATTGGAGAAGGGTCGACGGTTTTATACACAATCATTTTGACCGAAATGCAAACGTTCAGTAAATGCATTGTCTCGTCTTTCGAAAGTACAAAACTCATCTAATGTGTTATGTTGTCCTTTTCGAGTTTCTGTGCCACAATGTTTTCAAATTGATCGAATATTAAATACTACATGCAGTATGTTATCGTGTTAAATGTGTTTGAAATGTTTGACATTGGACTTGCGACAGCGACATCAAGTTCATTCTAATCGACTTGGGAAGACTACTGTGAGATTATCTACTAGTCGAATGGAAATGGAAATCAATATGAGGTTCTTCCGAGTTTACAGTACGTCAGTACCTTGATGATGCTTGTGGTTTGCTTGAGAAATTGCAGAGTTACCTGTCTTTGAATGTGAATTTTCTACGAGGAAAAAGTATGAATGTTAATTTTTATAAGCTAAGAAAATCATGCAATGGAAACATTTATATTTATAATAAAAAACATAACTTGGGAATAGCATGTTTAGTGTGTGCCTAATCTCAAAACAAAATGCCACTCAAAGTTTAGTTTTTGTATTTATCTGAAATAAAGTTGAACTTAAAAGCAACCTTTTTTAGAAATCCAATGTCTATAGACATATACAACATACAAACAAAGTTACTTAGATCTTACGTATCTAGTTTGCCCTTTTAACAAGACTACATGAGTATGTCATTGTATGTATTAGCGACTGTCGACCTCCATAAAGATACATGAAGATAATATATTCTTCCAGTTATCAATATCTCAAAAAGTCAATAGATGTCTATGCACGTTAATCTTTAGTGCTAGGTGGCTGACCCGCTGACTTTTACTGATGATTTCAAAAAGTCAATTTGTCCTCCTCTAAGAAATATGTAACCATTCACCTTTTTAATAGTTCCATGATCCACTACAGATTAATAAAGGCAACAGAAGTATAACGCTGTTCAAAGTCATCAATCGATTGAGAGAAAACAAATCCGGGTTACAAACTTTAACTGAGGGAAACAAGAAAACTCAAATTGGCGTTTATAAATTACATATTTTATATGAACAATTCATCAAGGTTATAACACAATTGAAACAATGAACATTTTATTTTACTTTACATAGTTTGATATATTATTCATTGGTAGGATTATATCATGATTAGGAAAAAAGATGAGGTCTTGCTTTTAAAGAATAAAAAAGACAATGTTGAAAATTAGAAAGCTCTACGATTTGAAATTTATAGAAAAGGGCCAATCTACGCGTTCGCTTTACACATGTACAGGTCAAACAAGTATATAACTACAGTCACGTAAACTTCTCTAATTTGGTATTGGAGAAGGATATTTTGTTTTATACACAATAATGTCTGGTTGAAATGCAAACATTCATAAAATGCATTATTCAGTGTTTAGGAAGTGCAATATCCATGTAATTGTTTTCTAGTTATCACTTACGACCCTCTGTACTCATCATAATAGATTAAATGTTACATACTACATGTAGTTTGTTATCGTGTAAAATGTGGCTGAATTGTTTGACACTCGACTTGCGAAAGCTACTGTAAATGCATTCTAGTCGACTTGGAAAAACAACTGTAAGGGAGATGAAAAGCTATCTGAGTTATTAGCCAGCCATCAGATTTCAGGTTCATTCGATTAAAAAGTACGTCAGTACTGTGATTGTGCTTGTGGTTTGTTTGAAAACAAAAATGAGGAATTAACTCTCTTTCAATATGTATTTCTCATGCTGAAATAGTCTTATGTTAAAACTTAAAAATAATAACTTGGGTTCAAATGTAAGGTGTCTGGTTTTCGATGTTCGTGCTTTAGAATGATTGTTTCATTGGTTGTCGTTTCCTTCGTAAATTTCTTACATTGACAAACTCTTTTGTGGTATTTTGTGTTAGTTTAATTACACAATAGCATGTAACACTGTTTAACACTAACACATTCCTGTTTGTTTCGTTGACGTAACAAAATATTGAAAACAATCCATATCATTGCGATCAAAATAATTCTCATAATGTTTGCTTATATTAACCAGTGTCTTCACAAACTGTTTATTTAAATACATAATGTAGGTAGACATGGGGAGTTTGAAAAATGATGACGTAACTTGTTGAACCATAACGCGTTTACTAGTAAATTCGTCTTGCTCTGACCTTGCTACGAAACAGATTTCACATCTTAAGCCAATAGATAAATGAGAGACAAACATAAGTGATATGCATTGACGTTATAGATTCAGAATCAATATTTGTTACCAGAAATACTATGAAAAGGAATATTTTTAGAGATCATTTGTAAATTCCCTACAACATATTTGTTTTCCTTTCGATCTATTTTGATTCGGCGCCACCGATGTACTTCATGTAAATGTGAATCGCTTCTGACGTACCAAATTATCAGCCTATCATCCTTAGTGAGTTTTTTTTATCCCCATGTTGTATTGTTTACTTACGCCCAGCATTTTTGTTTTCGTAGTTCTTACTTTTTGAGATTGTAATATGCATGCAATATCCTGCCTTTTATTTTAAAATCGCGACTTGACACTTTGAGTTATATCTCTTTAATAGTAAGCTTGATGATAAAAATGTTTTTCCATAGTTTTTCACTTTAGGAAAGTAGCGTGTCGTTGAACTTACAAGTTTCTAAGCTTCATGTTTACAAATACATAAACTTGTTTTAAGAACAATTAAGATATAAAAAAAAACTGGAATGGTTTTTTACATAATATCTTAATTGGACAGTGCATGAAATATTAATTCTAGTTTGTCATTCGAATTCAATTCTTTTCATTTAAGCTTACCATTAAACAACGTCATATTGACAACACATATTTTTGAAAAAAAATGTAAGTTTGTTTCTTTTCAGTTATCAGTTATCCGATTAAAGCAACAACGATACTACTCTTGATTCTTAACATTCTACGTCAAACGCTTCACCTTAAATTTAGTGTTCCATATATTACTACAATGTATAGAATTGAAAACAAAATAATAAAAATTAAAAAAAAATGTTATATGGGATCAACGTCTCTTGGCATGTCCTTAAATTAAAACAGTTTTTCTCTTAAAGAAAGTATTACAAAAATAAAGAACTCCAAGGCAAATTCAAAAAGGGGAAGTCCTTAACAACTGATAATATTAAACGCTATAACTCAACGTAAGAAGCGAAAAACTGCCATGTTTCTAACTCGGTTTTATAGCTAGACAAACCTGTCACTGGTATACCAGTTGTTTATAGTTCCGTTATATCGACATAATTTGGTGAGCAACCCAAACAGACAGGTTCATGTGACAATAATTGGGATCCAGCAGTCAAAAATGTTTAACATACATCACAGACATACAGCAAAACTGACTAAACACATTTAAACCAACAAACACTTTAAAACTGAGATAAAGATTTTAAGATTAATGGTATTTTTGTAAGGGTTAGGTTTATAGGTTATGGAAGCCAAATAAGCTAACATGTAAGACATTTTTAAAACAATGAAATTGGTAAACGATTTAAAACGAACAAACACTAGACCGTAAAAGTGAGAAATGATACTGCATATTTTGTCTTTCTCTTACAGCATATCTGTAAATTCATGAATATAACAGTTGTTATTCATTCTTTTGATATGTTTGAGCTTTTGATTTTGCCATTGGCTTAGGGACTTTTCGTTTCGAATTTTTCCTCGGAGCTCGGTATTTTTGTCATTTTACTTTTTCCTTTGAATTATTATGTTGGTATTTTCAAATGTTTGGTGATAATGACATAGACAGGGAAAATTATGGTAACGTAAATCCTTTGATGAATGGGCTTTATCCTTGATGAAATAGAAGGTTTTCTTATTTGTTTTCATTTAAATACTGATCATTTATCGGATTCTTCAGTAGCACAAAAGTGTAGAAGGATATATTAGTGACATACGTTTTGTTTCGTTTGATGCTAGTAGACTGTCTGTTACCGAGAGAACCATCGACCACAAAATCGGTGTACCATTTTTTATATATTGAAATTAATTTTGTTATCAAAACCGAATATGCAGCATCTTCCGGCTAAACTTTTTTTTCAGGAAGAAAATCCCATTAAAAAAGAATATATTAATTTCTTTTCATATTTCTGTTACTTATTCCGTTGGCTTGTTTAATAAAAAAAAATATACGAGAATATCTTGAGAAATAATCTTTATTGAGTACGACATTCTTTTTCATTTTTTTCTGACTTAACCAATTTCACCGAATTTCAAATTAACAAAAGTGAAGATTTCTTATATTTTAAATATGAAAGTAAACTTTTCATCGGTGATATGTGTTACATGCACCCTAGAATGTACTATAATTTTATCTGTTTTTAAATCACATTCCTAGAGGTGTTTAAATGTTGGAATGTTATCTAATACAGATCAGGTGTCATTTATCTATTTAGACGTAGTGTGCCTTCCTTGTTGGATCACGACAGTAATTGAAAAGATATTGATGTAAAAAAAGTTAGTGAAAATGTTCTTTTAAGTATTTGATTTATGAAGTCATTATGAAATAAAACCGTACATGATAATAATCGTGATACAAAATCTATTTTGCAAATGATACCAAAATTGAATACCCAAGAAAATATGTATGAATGGATTATTTATGTTTAGGGTGTTATACTCATGTAAATGATACAAACATATTTTGCACATCTACTGATAGAAACACCGATTGTTGTAAGAGACTGGTGTGTAAACAACATGCCATATAAATAGTCCGAAAAATAACCTTGAACGACCCTTTATATTGTTGCATGCACACTATAATTTGGTCATTTGGGCGGAGAGTTGTCTCAATGGGCTATCATACCACATCTTCTTATCAATATTACACGGCATCATACCTGCTGAATCGGTTGGTTTTATCTGTTCCGAAGTTTAAAATTATTGTTTTACCAGTGTCATAATGTTATGACATTTAAGGAAGTCTCAATAAATAAATGTAGAGCATCACCAAAGTCTGTTAATAGCGCATCACACTTCAAATATTATACAATTGCAAAAACGTTAAATAAATGTTCTAAAACGTCGTAAGTCAATTACGGAAAATGACATCAGTATCTTGTGACGTTTCAGACAAATGAAAAAAAAAAAATCTATAAGCTTTCTTTGACAAATTGTATTATAACTTTATTACAACAAGTTTAAATAACATTTTCAAAAAGAGAGCTAAGAATTGTTTGTAATACACGTAGTAAATTGTTGTAAGCTGTTGGAGATTACTAAGCGCCAATATAGTAAACTTATTTTGCGTATTATAAATTAGTGCATTCGTTAATTAAAAAGTCGCCATAGTGGACTGCTAATGGTTTGTGTATTTCAGGTGATTTAAAAAAAAATGAAAACAAATTATTATTGGAAAAACCCTAAATCAAATTAGAAAACCAAGATGTATTGATGAAATTCTATCTTATTCTTTATGGGAGGTAGAAAATATTAAAATTGGTGGTTCAAGAGTCTACCATAAAAACTGGGCAAACGCTGGAATTTGGACAGTGCATGACTTGTTAGATTATCAGGGCAAAGTTATGTCATTTCAAAATTTCCAACAATTATATCAATTTAGGCCAAATATTTTACATTATTATGGAATAGCACACTCGCTTAATGAGTAGTTAAACACGATCAATATTGAAGTAAAGGAGAAAAAAATTCAAGCAATACTACCTTTTAACATTAGTATCTTCTTTGAATCAAAAAAGGGTTCAAAGGACATGTACAAAGTTTTGAATGAGAAATATATTACTTTTGCTGCAAAGGAAAAATGGGAGAACCATCTAAATATGATTGGTATTAACTGGAAAAAAATACACACTTCGTGTACAAAATATACTAGAAGCACTAAGCTTTGCTGGTTCCAATATAGAATAATACATAGAATTTTAGGAACTAATTCACTACTTTACAAGATGAAAATAAATAGAAGCAACATATGTACATTTTGCAAAGAAGGACAAGAGACCATAGAGCATTTATTTTGGAGCTGTCCGACGGTCGCTAGTCTCTGGCATGCACTAAACATCTGGATTTTTGAAATGACAAATATTGAACTGTCTTTGAATATTATGATTATTCTATTTGGTATCTACGAAAATGTTAAATTGAATTTTGTTAAAAATAAGATTATTCTGCTTTCAAAATACTATATTTACCGAACAAAACTACAAGAAGTTTTGCCAAATTTAAATGCTTTAAAAAACTATTCAAAGGAACACTTGAACTTGGAAAAATACATTTCATTTACAAACCTCTCTGTAGATGAATATAACAAATACTGGAGTCCCTGGGCCCCTATTATAGTATAAATAATAAATGTCGAATTTTGATTGAAATACCACTAATAGATTTTGCAAGAACAAATAAGATTCCAATGTTATAAGAAAATTATTTATTTTCAACCTATTGTTGCACCATCATATATTCAATTGTTGTTTAACTAGTTAATACCTCCTTTGTGTGAATATGCCATTCTGTATACCTTTGTTCATACATGTTGTGCTTGTCTATTTGTTACAATAAAGAAAATTCATTATAAAAAAAAAAGAAAACAAATTATTCGTCATCGAATAGTCTCATTATACCGATATTCAAAAAGACTCATTTCATTGATATTACAACACATAAGTCATCATAACATAACAGAGTGTTTTGTTGCTTTTTGTACTAGATAGTTATGTAAAGGCCAATTGTAGGTACAAGTACTCCCATAAGCTTGGAAATATCGTGGCTAGTCACATATGGTTTTAAGTAAATATACTACCATTTAAGACATATTGTGTATTATGACTTGTCATCTTGTCAAATAGATAACTTCTATGCTACTTGGTTTTATTCTTTATTACTTTAATCGTTATAACAAATCGTCATTATTTTTCATTGAAAATACTGCATACTTTCTCTAACTTTTTCAAGTATGGCTGAATCTGTTTAAGTATTCTTCAACAATCGTTCTGTTTCTGATCTATCATTTGAAAAACAAACAAGGATAATATTGACACTGTTAAAATCTAGTTATTATCGGAATAGAATCTTAATGTATTCAATTATATTTTTCACCTATATTCTGTAGCCTTAAATTACCTCTGTATGAGCCTTGAAATTGTTTCTGTAGTAAGCTTCCGAGAAATGACAGAAGTAAATAGATTTGTGGAAAAAGTAAAATCCTAAAAATACCGAACCTCGAGGAAAATTCAAAACGAAAAGTCCGTAATCAAAAGGCAAAATCAAAAACTCAAACACATCAAACAAAGGGATAACAACTGTCATAGTCCTGACTTGGTACAGGCATTTTCTTATGTAGAAAATGGGGGATTAAACCCAGAATTGTTACAAACTATAAGAGAAAAATAGGTCAGTCAGACAGAGTCGAATTCGTCGAATTTTTTTTAATTTTTCACAAATGAGTAGATGATGTACATGATGTAAGAAGTAACTTTTTTGGAAACTATGTAGCAATAGCGACCAAGGGACAAACCATTCAGTTTGATGTTACAAGACGCTTTTTGTGTCGGTTTTCAAAGATGTATTTTTAGGCGGGAAATTTAACACATGTTCGGCATATTCGATTTTCTAAATGTGTCATTCCTAATTAAGCATATATCTAGATTACATATAACAAATATCACGGTCAGGTGTTCACTTTTGTTTATTTGCATGTGAAAAGATCATATAACAGTATACATCTTATTCACATTTTAGCCTTTTTTACATGTTTTTGTAAACCAGTTATGCAACATAACAAAATGGGTAAAGTTATTTTTATAACATCAACAATATAATAATGTACACTATTGCGACAAGTTAAAAACTTGACATGCCTTTATGCGGTATTAAAAATGCATTCCCTTAAATAAATTCACCTTCTGACATGATTTACATGTCTCCGACGGGATCATGTTCAAATACTGCGAAAATAAATTTTCTTCAGGTAATATACGGCCAAACTCTTTGGTATCTTTTGTTTTCATCTTTTCAAGTGAATAATCGTTAACCCTTTGTGATTCAATTTGTTGTATTGTCATTATTTCATTTTAATCATTATTTGTAGATTCATGGCGTTGAATCGTGTATTGACATTAACATGATTAAATGACGTTCTTGAAATACTAGGATTTTTTTCTTTTAATACTGCATGTTTTCTGTTAATATTTACGGTTCACTATAAACAATTATTAGATTTAAACATTATTTCTCTACATTTTAAAACTGAATCTTAATCAGTAATATAGTATCGTTTAATAATATATTATTTGTAAACAATAGTTTTGTTTTTTTTTTGGATGCTTTGTACCTGTCATTCTCCTAGATAACCATTCGCCCTGTAGCCTTTTTATGTTGAAATTAAGAAAATAAACATAAAACAAAATTTGCAACTCTCTCATGCAAATAATCATTATATTATTTGGCTTTCCTTTTAACGCGATAATTTGTATGTGATGACACTAGAGTTTGTTGAGTTAGCTTTTGTGATAACTTCAAAATATCAATTTTTGCTCGAATGTGATAAACTTCAAAAATCAGCATCAAAGTTATGTTCGTTTTCTTTTTTACTTTTTTGCTTTTTTTTTTTTTATTAAAAACTGATGGTAACAATAATAATAGTGAAAAGAAAAATAAATTGTAAAAAAGGCACCAATTAAATAATGATGATATGGAATTAAAAAAAGTCCTGAATGTTCATACGAAGTGTAATATAAAATTTATTTTGTTTCAAAGAATGTGTACTAAAAAGTAAAACAACAAAATTACCGAACTCCAAGGAAAATTCAAAACGGAAAGTCCCTTATCAAAATAGTGGTTTCAAGAAGTTGTAAATGTGGCACAAATACGCATAGTGTAAACTTTTCTGGGATTTATTTCATGCAGTATTTTGTATTCCATTATTTCATCTGTTCATATTTTCTTGAAACAGCTTACAGTAAAATATCATACAGTAAATCAAATGAAACTGATTGTTTTTCACTTCTTTCTATAAAATGTTGCAAATCTGCATATCGAAATGTGGGAAACATCATTTAACTGAATTAGAAGCATTTAATACATATATGACACGTTTCATCTACAATTTGACAAAGATATTAATATCCCTTTCAAAACAATTAACAATCACAATTTATAGATGTGATCTTTTATCACTCCCGGCAGAGCTAACGCACACATAATTCAATAACTTATTATCAAACAATGTAAAGAGGTCAATATTTGTTTGAAAATGTATTAAAACAAAATGTTTGCTCATCGTTTTGATATCTTGCAGTAGTTCATATTTTCTTGAAACAGCTTACAGTAAAATATCATACAGTAAATCAAATGAAACTGATTGTTTTTCACTTCTTTCTATAAAATGTTGCAAATCTGCATATCGAAATGTGGGAAACATCATTTAACTGAATTAGAAGCATTTAATACATATATGACACGTTTCATCTAGTATTTGACAAAGATATTTAAATCTCTTTCAAAACAATTAAGAATCACAATTTCAAGATGTGCTCTTTTCTCACTCCCGGCAGAGCATACGCACACATTATTTAATAACTTATTATCAAACAATGTAAAGAGGTCAATACTTGATTGAAAATTTATTTAAACAAAATGTTTGCTCATCATTTTGATATCATCAAAATCGACTCAATTTACAAGTACTAATAGAACATTTATACTACGACTGAAAAAGTTCGCCTGCAAACACCTGGAAATTATGGTAGTTTAGTAATACTTATATATTTGAAACCCAACTATCAAAAGTGATCATTACACAGATTTTTTTTCTCAAATGAACAGAATAATAAGATAATATGATTATCCCATTGTACTGCAATCTTGCAATGTGGTGGCTGGTGGGTAATGCAAGCAAAATTTTGTAACATCCAGCCACATGAGAATTATCTAATACAATTTTTGTTTTGTAATACTACTGGTATATAAATACATTTTGTTTTTAAAATAACTTCAATAAAGATTATTTTTGGAGTGTAAATAATTAGTTGGGTGTTTTAGATAAATAACGTGCCTTTGAAGATCCTTTTGATTCTGTTGACAGATTTGAATTTTCAACATTACACTTCCACACAATCTTATCCAACAAAAGTTTGCTTCTGTATTAAATTATCGTGAGGTAAATCTCAATTCAAATATATTTGCTGCAAGTCATTTAAAGTATTCTTTCCTAATGAGAAAGGTAAACATACTAGATATACTTACGGGAGGTGTAATGAGATGATTGAAGCTGTTAATTTACTTAAGAAACAATTTATGGCAGCCGTAGATTTGTTTTCATTTAACCATGGGTTTGACATTTATATTCGATTATTCTATCCCCAGCGTTAGCGAGGTGTAAAATACGAATATAAATGCCCAACCAATAGTTAAATGAAAATAAATCTACGACTGTCATGAATTATGTCGATTCAATTAGGATAATAACAGATTTCAGTTTTACACGGGAAACTCTACACTAAAAGTTACGTCGAAAGGGAATTTTTTTCGTTCCCTATCCTTAATTTTCACTTTTTGGACGGTGATGTTTCTTGTATACTAATCGATCCTTTAAATAAACTTAATCTGATAAGCTAACAATCCAACGCTATAATTAGATCTTTGAATATTGTTTTATTGGTATTAACATTGATTATGGTATCAGTAGGTCAACATTTAACAAAAGATATTTTCATAAATATATACATAGTTATGGCTTTACATCTGTCAAAACCTGTATCTTGCCATTCCACAATATCATGTTTTTCTCTGACACTTAATCCATTGAATGTTCGATGTGTTCTTATTGATATTTTAGTCTTAGATGCATAATATTTTATATTAATTGTTATTGGCTCTGAACTAGCGGTCAATAACTGCGAGTACTGTCATATCTGTACGTAGTGTCTTTTTGTTGTTGGGATGTATAAGTACCCTGCCACGTCTTTGCTAGATGTATTTCTTCTTTGATTGGTCTGATGAGTTAAGCTCTTTTCAACTGATTGTTATAGTTTGTTCTTTTATTGTACTGTTCCATCACTATCCCAGACTAGGGAAGGGTGGTTGGGGAATGGTGCACATTCGAACTAGTTTTACCCGGCCACATTATGTTAATGCCTGTCCCAAGACAGGAGTCTGTTATTATGTGGTTGTCGTTTGTTGCTGTGTATCGTATTTGTTTTTCGTTCATTATTTTGTACATAAATCAGGCCGTTACATTAGTCATTTCGGGGCCTTTTATAGCTGACTTAGCGGTATGGGTTTTTGTCATTGTTGAAGGCCGTATGGGTAGCTATGGTTGTTTATTTATGTGTCCTTTGGTCTCTGGTGGAGAGTTTTCTCAATGGCTATCATACAACATCTTCTGATTTTTATATCTAGCTTTGGTGATTGTGTAATTTTAGGAAATTGTCATTTGATGTACGCTTTCGATGCTGCAAAGTTTTCAAGCAAATTATATGATTCAGTATAAGTGTATCAACTGAATCTTTAATTTTAATTAATCATTTGTATTTGCGTACAAACTGTAGATTGGTTTTTGCATTTGTTCCCTGCAGAGGCCTTGACAAACAGTAACATACGACATTTACTTTGCATTTGTCTTTATTAGATTATTAGATCTTTGATACAAACTGGCAGAAAAAATATATTTGCAAGACTTAAGCCTTGGACTATTATTTTTTTAAATGCATTGCATGGTTACAAACTATATTTGCATTTGAAATTACATATTTTATGTTCATTATCAAACCGAGTTATTTTGAGTTATTTTTTATTAAAATGTATTCCACAGATGAGTCAACAGTTCTCACACTGGCTATTGAACTGGTGTAAAATTCCATTCTACCCCACCTTGATTATCATAGGTCACCTCATTGCCAACGACATTCATAATGCGGTCGTTGCAACATTGACATTGTTGCTCTTTTATACTCGTATTATTTCCGAGCCCATCAGTTAATTCAACGTTAGTGTGTTTTGTAGTCGGGTCCTGTGTCATCCCAACTGTACCATCTTGTATGAACTGCATGTATCTGTTTGATGCAGTATGCAGAAATTTAAAGACGTTTCGCGTAGTAGTAGGTACTAATCTCCAGATACAACTAGCGTTGCTATTGGCGTCCAGATTTATTACTGACACAACATTGCCCGCAGTAAGCGACAGATTTCAAGGAACAAGTTTAATGTAGTATTCGTTGACGATGTTTTGGTTTGCCATGGTTTCTCTTTTAACTGAAATATAAAACGCATTTATTGAAATATACTACACTTACTGTTTGTAGAGAATGACAGACATAAGCACCTAACTTTTCCAAAGCTAATGTCATTATACATTCATAAATCATTCAATTTACAATGATTTTGTTTTCGTTGTACGTTCACTTGTCTGATTACCCACAATTTAAAACTGATATTAAATGTAGATTTACAGTCGCTGGATATTGAACAATACAGTGACAGCAACATTTTATCTGTGTGTGTAAAATGCCACATGAAATGTATGTAATGTAAGATTTCTTCGATTTACCAATAAATAAACAATATAAATTCAATAATAATAGATTTTGACAGTTAGATTTTTTTTTTTTCTCCGAACAAATTAAGAAAGGATGTAAATTTTAATGTTTATGTAAAATGTACGGACACACAAACATTCAAGGAGTATTAATAAATCGTATTTTAAATCCTTTTTCTCATTGATAACATACTTAGGAAAGTATACTGATCTTGAAAATCTTTTACTGACAGCAATTGGGTGGTAACCCATAAGTTGCAGGCCAATACCATTCATACATACACATGAACACTTAACGTCGATGTCATTTGAATTTCTATAAAATGATCCTTTTTGTAAACATTTTACTTTCATATCGTAAAATCCCCGTTCAACAATACAAGTACTCTTTGTAGAAAATGTGAATACTACGTTCTATAGCATCAAATTGATTAACGTCAAGTTTACATAACATATTACATGAAAATCACAGTGAGTTCGTGTATAAACGAATCTCGACTCGATTCGTTTGAAAAAGAAACAATATATTTCACATGAATCCGAATGCTTCTGCAACTCATGAGAGCCAAAAAGGTCAAATTTCTGTTTTGTCTCAGACGTCATATGTATTTTCAAAATCGGAGAAATATGCAAACTATGTCATAAATGACACAAATATTTAGATTTAAAAAAAGACGTCGAATTAAGTAGTAAATTAAGACAACACAGGTTTACCAATATTCAAATCTTATAAAAACTTAACTGACGATTTGCTCTTGCAGAATATACAGAACGAGTACTAACAATTTTAATTCGAGTAATACTTGTTATAGACTTACTATAGTATTATATGATTGATAGCAAACGTGTGAGAAAAAAAATATTTTTAAAATATTACATGTACATAACCATGAACGTACCATAAGGGTAACATGTGTTTGAAAAACTTGCAATCATTGTGTTGGTTCAACCTAATGATTTATTAACTAAGATTTTACAATAAAACTTTATTTCATAAACCATCCCTGGAATAGACGCCTTGGCTCTTTTGTGAAAGATGCTAAAATTAATTAGAAATCGTTTCATTACACAAATTAATAAAACATTTGGATATGTTTTTCTTTTTTACAGGAATGTATAATTTTTCGAATCTTAAATTACGTTAGGCAATGGTATTTTGCCGCAGGTCTGAAATTGAAAATTTGGACTTTTAAAGATCCCAGCAAAACAACCTCAAAAGTCTTCCTGTGATCAATGTTTTTCTTGGTAGTATACTGTCATTCAAGTATATATTTATATCCCAAAGAAAGATATGGTCGTTAATAAACTCGTGAAAAATACAAAATAAAATACTTAAGAAATTCTGTCCAGATCTCTTTGCCGGGAGATATTTGTGTGCGCTTTAAATATTAAGTTACGAAACAAGCATTTATATATCATTTCACCAAGCAAAGAACACGCCTTAAGGTGTTACCTATTTTCGTTGTTTCTAAGAAGAATAAAATTAGCTCATGCATATAAAGAGTTATATCTACTTGGTTTATACATTCTTAGAAGTGTAAAATTAGAACATTTACAGGAAGAGTGTTATTTAACAATCTTCTTAGAAGTACAATATATTTCTACAAAATATCTTCAATTTTTATGTAGTATACGTTATTTCAATGCACTGGTTTTGACACTGATAATTAAATGTCGGTTATGTAATTGCCAATTTTTCCATGTTGATCGTTCGAAGACATTTCCATAAACGTTCGGGAGTACACAGATTTACATTATATACCGTACCAGTCTCGCATAGTCTTTGCTTAGAATATCGTTACGTTTAATTTGGCCTCATTTTCACGTTTGAACCTCTTATAAAGCATCAATACTTAATTGTTTAGACATATTTGTAATACATAATATTTCGCCCAATTGATAAACCTGCTAGTAAACTTTCTTTTTTTTCACATACGTTTTTTCTCAGTAAATTAATCTAAGTTGAAAAATACCGCTTCGAACTTAGCACAACATGATATAGAAAACAATTTTTTTTTTATAGTGATTAAGATTATAACAGAATGTTGACTTATATATTCCTATTTTTGACATTTTACCTAGTATTATGTTTGTTTGTTTTGTTCACATATTGTTTTTAGTATAATGGAATTTTATACGACTGTCATACAAGTGAAAGGTTCAGCTAGCTATAAAACCAGGTTTAATCCACCATTTTCTACATAGGAACTGCCTGTACCAAGGCAGGAATATGACAGTTGTTTCCCATTCGTTCGATGTGTTTTAACTTTTGGTTTTGCCATTTCTTATGGGATTTTCCGTTTTGATTTTTCTTTGCAGTTTAGTAATTTTGTTATTTTACTGTTTGTGTGAATTTGGTACGCGCGAAGTTTTTTGTGGATTATATTTTTCAGGAATCCTAAATGTTTAAAACCAAGGGTGATTAAATATTTTCAATACGTGCAGTTGTAAGATCAAAAGGAACACAAAAAGAACAGTGACATACAAGAAGCAGAGATTTACATTAATCCTCAAATTGAACTATTGCTATTAAGTAAACAGATGATCATACTTTGTTTGCTAGATAAACTGGTTTGTGATACATCGTTTACAAGACAGGAATATGACAGTTGTTTTCCATTCGTTTGGTGTGTTTGAGCTTTTGACTTTGCCGTTTGATAAGGGACTTTCCATTTTGAATTGTCCTTGGAGTTGTATTTTTTTTGTAAATTTACTGTTACCAAAAACACTTCTGACATTTTCCCAGGACAAGAAGGGCTTGATTTATAAACATTTAACACATTTTCAGGGGAAAATGATTTCTTGCATTTATTGTTTCTAGTAAAATATTGAACATGTTCGTTATAGCTGGGCAAACACACTGGCTGTATCTTATAATCCTTGTAACTCAGAAGAAGTAACATTTGTTAAAGAAGGACCACAAAGGAAATTGTGACATTGTATCATTAAAAACATTGAATTACAGCAGACATTTTGAAAAAAACATGTTCATTCTTATGGTCAACTAAATATTATTTTTTAAGAGTTAAAAATGGCTTGTATGTGTTTATTTAGTTGTTAAAGCTTTTAATCCAGAGCGTCTAGTATAGAGGACTAACTATTAACAAAAATGCATAGTCGAAGAAAAATGACACGGCTATGGTAAAGAGTTCTTGAAAGATGGACTATCGGTTTCAAATAATATTTGAATGCATTTAAATACTTTTTGCCCTTTTGAATATTTCGAAGCGTTGCTGACCACGTATAAAGAGGTTGAGTTTATTTTGTAAATAATTCATGTTCGTTTGAATGTATGAACAGAAAATGTAGATATATATAAACGTTTTGCACATCGGTTTGTAAACATTACCACCTACATTTGTTTAAAATTCATATACGTGTTGAATGTATATCATAGTTTAAGATATTTCATAGGTTGAGTTAGCACTGACCATGCCATTTTAATAAAGTCAACTGAAATATTTCTTGCTCCAGGTATCAAGATTGTGTGATTTTAAGAAATGAGCATTTGAGGTTTTCTTTCGGTGTTGCAAAATTTTCAAGCAAATCATTTGTTATGTATGTCAATTTTGATTTGTATGTTTTAGAATTTGTGAATAAACTGAATCTTTAATTTTGATTCATGATTTCATAATTTGTATTGGTGTACTTACTGAAAATGTGTTATTATGTTTGTTTCCTGCAGCGGCCTAGACAAAAAGTAGCAGATGAGTTTTATTTTGCATTTGTCTTTAGTAGATACAATCTTTACAGCACACTGTAAGAAGTAAGAGAGAGAGAGAGAGAGAGAGAGAGAGAGAGAGAGAGAGAGAGAGAGAGGTAATATGATGTGTAACCCAAAAATAGATTTGCAAGAAATAAGCCTTGAACGACTATTATATTAATACAATGCATGATTACAAACTTTATTTGCATTTGAAATTGTTTGTTTTATTATCATTATCAAACAGAGTTATTAAAAAAAGGTTATTCCACTGATGAGGCGACAGTTCTAACACTGGCATGGACTGGTGTAAAATTCCATTTTACCCCACCTTGATTTACATAGGTCACCTCATTGCCAACGACAGTCAGTATGCGATCGTTGCAACATTTACATGTTTGCTCTTTTATACTCGTATTATTTCGGATCACATTAGTTAATTCAACGTTAGTGTGTTCTGAAGTCGGGTCCTGTATCATCCCAACTGTACCATCTTGTATGATCTGCATGTATCTGTTAGATGCAGTATGCAGAAATTTATAGACGTTTCGCGCAGTTGCAGATACAAATAGCGTTGTTTGTGATGTCCAGATTTTTCACTGACACAGCTTTGTCCACAGTAAGCGACTGATTCCGTGTAACAAGTGTAATGTAGTCCTCGTTGACGATGTTTTAATTTGCCATTGCTTCCATTGTAACTGAAAAATAACGCACATTGATGTAAAAGTACAACACTAAATGTTTAAATAGAATGCCCGACATTGACACCTAATTGTGCAACAGGTAATGTCATTTTACATTCATAAAGCATTCAATTTGCAATGATTGTTTTTTTTATTTTCGTTTAACGTCAAATTTACTGATTACCAGCAATTTAAAACCGATATTAAATGTAGATTTCCAGTCACTCGATATTGAACAAGAAAGTAACACAAATATTTTATTTGCGTGTGTTAAATGCCAGCGAAATGTATGTAATGCTACAAATTATTCTATTATCTTATAAATCAACAGTTTATATATTCAAAATTAGTAAATTTGGACAGTTAATAGATATCTTTTTTTTTCGAAGGACAAATGCAGATACGATGTATTTCGTAATGTTCATGTATAATCTCCAACAAAACAAATACTGAAGGAGTATTAATAGAATGTATTTTTACTTATGTTTTATTGATATCATACTAAGGAAAATAAACTGCTCTATGAAAATGATTTACAGACAGCAATTATGTGTTAATCTGGAAGTTGCAGGTTAATATCGTTCATCTTTACACATGAACACTTAACGTTGACGTCATTTGAAATTCTAGAAAATGTTCTTTTTTGTAAAACTTTGACCTTCATATCGTGAAATCAGTTTTGAGCAATACAGGTGTTCTTTGTAAAACATGTGAATATTACGTTCAGAGATATTTATGTCGCGTTGACATAATAAAGTAAATAAAAATGACAGTGAATTCGTGTATAAACCAATCTCGAGTCGATTGGTTGACAAAAAAACCACGATATTTCACAAGAATCTGAATGCATCTGCAACTTATGTGAGCTACAAAGTTCTGAGTTATATCTATATTCATACTGCATTGTTATGTCAAATTAACGATTCGTCAAACGCTGTCATATGTATTTTCAAAATTGTAAAACACAGTATACTATGTCACAAATAACACACAAATTAAAATTTAAAAAATATCGTTTTACGTAGTTAATAAGAGCGAAAGACGTTTATCGATGTTGCAACTTTATAAAATCTTAACTGACGATTGGCTCCGGCATAATAGAACAAACAAATGGTAACAATTTTAATTCGTGTTAATGACTTAATTTATTATTTAATGATCGATAGCAAACGTGAGAAAAAAATTAATTTTAAAAATATTACTTGCACGAACCCATGAACGTATTAAAAGGGTAACATGTGTTTGAAGGACTTGCAACCATTATATTAGTTCAACCACATTATTTATTAACTAAGCTTTTATAATCAAACTCTATTGTATAAACAATCCCAAAACAGATACCATGCTCCTTTCCGACAGATGCTAAAATGAATTGATATCGTTTCGATACACAAGTCAATGAAGTGTTTAATGTATTTCCTTTTTACGGGATTGTATATTTCTCTTTCGAATCTTACTTGACGTTTAGTCAATGGTATCTTGTTTCATGCCTGAAGTTTAAAATTTGAACTTTGAAAGAATTCAGCTAAACAACCACAAATTTTTCTGTGATATACATTTTTTGAGGTAGAATACTGTCATTATGTATATTTATGTCCCCAAGAAAGATAAGATGGTTAATCAACAGGTTTAAAATACAAAAAAAAATAAATTACGAAATTCTGTCCAGATCTCTTTGCCATTAGATATGAAAGGAAAGTGCGGTTTTAACATTTAGTTACGACACAATCAATTATGTATCATTTCACAAAGTAAAGAACACGCCTTAAGGTGGTACCTTTTTATGATTTCTGATAAGTTTAAAATTAGCTCATTCACATAAAAAGTTATACTTACTTTGTTTATACATTCTAAGAAATGTTAAATAAGAACATTTACAAAAAGAGTGCTATCGTGCAATCTTTTCAGAGGTACAATATATTTCTACAAATTATCTTCAATTTCATGTAGTAGACGTTATTTCAATGCTTTGGTTTTGACACTGATGATCAAATGTCATTTATGCAATTGTTAAATTTTCTATGATGATCGTTCGAAGACTTTTTCATAAACCTTCGGGAATACACAGACTTATATTTTATGCCATGGTCTTAGCTTGGAATATTGTTAAGTTTCATCTTCCCTCATATTAACGAGCTCATATCTTATAACCCATCAATCCTTAATTGTTTAGACATTTTGTTCCTTTTCATAATTACGTAGAGTTTCAATTGCACTACAGAATATTTTGGCGAAATGATTAACCTTCTAGTAAACTTATTTTTCAACATACGTTTTTTCACTAGTAAATTAATTTAAGTCGAAAAGAACTACTTAAAACGACACAAAATAGAAAAAAAAATAACTGTATGTGAATTCGGTACGTGCGAAGCATATTCGTCGATAATTTTTTTCAGGAACTGTGGATTTCTAAATATTTAAAACCAAGGATGTTTAAATACTTTCGACAAGAGAAGCAGTATGACCAAACGGAACATAAAAAGAATAGTGACATGTATCTAGCAAATATTTACAGTAGTCCTCCAATTGAACTAGTCATATTAGGTTAACAGACGAACTTGGGAAATTAATTTTCCAACAAACATTAAATCATTGAAAATCCATTCACAAAAACATCATGCGACAACATAAAGGATGTTTGCCATTTGGTCTCTGTTGATACAAGTCTTTTCTGAGAACTTTTTACTAACATAGAACATTTATTATAACAGACACAGTTTTCAAAAAGGAAAAACCTTTATGATAAAACTAGATGATAAAATGATAGTAGTTTTTGTGTGCATTTCATACGTTTCGGAAAACAAGTTTCTTGAGAAAGAACAAGAGCAATGTGTTCGCAAGTAAAAGAAGCCACTGTCAGAATTGCATGGTAGCATCAACATCTAATATCGCGTTTAGAAAATACCCTAAATCGTGTAAAAAAAGCTATGCTTGAGAGGGTTGAAAATTCAGTTTGAGTAAGAACATACGATATAATATATCCTTAAATAATATGTGCTACTGAATAATCCGATAAATGGTCAATACTTAACCATAACCGAAAATTCAAAATCACCGTCATTGCAATTAGAAGCTCATCAAAAATTACGACGTACATGACCACACGGATTTCTAACCTTTTCAATTAACCCTAAGTTTTGAATTCATTATCCTGTGTTCATGACATATATATTAATTTTTGAGCAAACAATATTGTTTGTTTACGCAAATTTTTTTTTTTTTTTTTCTAAATGCAGAAAACTTAAAGTTATCAACAAACTAGAAAACCCACATATACCACGTACTACATCATCCACGAAATAGAATTGAAGAAATCACAAATCTGTCGTTTTGTCTTTTAGTATTTACATAAGAAAAGGAAGACGAAAATGTACTGTCTTTATAGCTGACACATTTAATTCACAAAAATCCTGATACAGAATGTTTATAGCCGAGTTGTCAAAGTATTCAAATAATATAGAAATAAGAAGATATGTTAGGTTGTCAAATGAGAAAAATCTCCGCAAGGAACATCATGACGTAGAAGATCGCAACTATATGTCACCGTATGGTTTTTCAAAATGAGCAAAATAGATACCCAATAGCTAGCTATAAGAAGAACCGCACATGACCCGTTTTAAACCATTCCAACGAAACATCTAACGGCCACGTTATGTATGATAAACAGTAAAAGAACATCAATTACGATTCATAGCAACACACACCAACCACTACATTACAGGCTCTTGAATTGGGATAGATACATACATAATGCGGCGGGTGAAAACAATTGTCTTTACCCGATCCCTAATCTTGGACTGTGGTTTACAAAAGATAGCACACAAAAAAAGAAATACACAAAGGCGTTGACTCATCAGATCGATACAAAACACACACCAATAAAAAAAAAAATAAAAAAAAAAACGAAAACAAATCTAAACGGAAAGTCCCCCAGAAAATGGCAAAATAAAAAACCTCAAGCACATCAAACGAACGAATAACAACTGTCATATTCCTGGTGTATAGCTAGCTAAACTTCTCACTTGTATGACAGTCACATAAAATTTCATTGTATTGACAATGATGTGTGAACAAAACAAACAGATATAATAAGCAAAAATGTCAAAAATTGGTGCACAGCAGTCAACATTGTGGTATTATCGTAATCACTATAAAAACAAACACATATGTAAAAAAGAAACACAAAAAGGCATATAGACAAAGCACAATAGTAAAAATGAAAGACAAGAAAGTATCAAATAACAACTTGAACGCATCTATCCAATCGAAAATGAGATAATGGATACAACAGAACATCTCATTTTTACGTAACAAACACACCAAACTTATTCATTTTCATAAACATCAATCAAATTATAAATCATATGATAAATGGATAAGACAAATGCATATATTAAATTTGTAAGTAAAAGTATCAACTAACAAATCAAACCTTTTGGAAAAGGAATCGATCAAATTATGTTAATTTATTTTAAATATTTAGTTGCATTACTTAATTATAATTTACTGCTGGGTTGTAACGTGTTAAACGTTCAATAACAATTACTAGTGTTTCTCTTTTGAATCATTGACCCATTCGTGTGTATTCAAAACATAACAAACATTCTACATCAATATTCGCAGTGCGTTAATTGAACATAAATGTAGCAATACACTGTACCTTTAACAGTAATTAACCTTATGTGTTTATGATTTTGAAAGGGCATTGCACATAAAAAGAGGCACTTGTTAACTTTAAAATTTGAACTGTATTCAATTCAAGGTAAAGTTAGGTTGCAATTTAAACAAAACAATTATATCGATTATAAGCCTGAATGCATAACTATGGCACTGAACGTTCGTGCAAACTTATATTTTAAATACAAACTTGCATTTCTTTTTTATAAGATTCGTAAAGTTTGTCCATTTATAATAAAGAAACACTGATTTTTATCAAAAATAAATAGTGAGGCATAGACGATTAAGGCGCAAATGAAATTTGACAAAATTAACTATAGTTAATCTTGTTTTCTATAATATATATATATATATACAAGTCTAAATTGAAAATAACGTTCAAACCTATGATTGCGTTGGATAAAAACCGCAATTTTTATACGTGTGCATGCAAAACAAATTTCTTGGTAGAGGGGTCTAAATACAGCACAAACAACATTTTCAAAAAGACCAAATGAGTGAAAAAGTATATTTTTACAAAACGCATTTGACTAGCAGGTCGAACAACTGATGTTCTTAAACCCTACTGACTGCCGTTGGCGATTGCCAAAAAAACGGATTACAAGATGTAACAAAACAGATCTTATTATTAAATTATTACCAAACTGAAAACAATAAACTTGCGGAAAAGATGGTATACCGCCAACATGATGTGCAAAAAATTGTACACCATATCCGGATTTCGACAATAAATGTCTCTTTAGTGATGTTAGGAATCGAAACGGTCTTTGGAAGGCCATATAATTTACCTCAATTTAGGATAGACTCTTGAATTTTGAAAGAGTCAAAATAGGATGAACGAATCATATAAACCCGAAGGCAAATATAATACAAGCCCAAACGAAAAAATATAAACAAGTCTAAATTGAAAACAACGTTCAAACTTATGATTGCGTTGGATGAAAACCGCAATTTTTATACGTGTGCATGCAAAACAAATTTCTTGGTAGAGGGGTCTAAATACAGCACAAACAACATTTTCCAAAAGACCAAATGAGTGAAAAAGTAAATTTTAACAAAACGCATTTGACTAGCAAGTCGAACAACTGATGTTCTTAAACCCTACTGACTGCCATTGGCGATTGCCAAATAAACGGATCACAAGATGTAACAAAACAGATCTTATTATTAAATTATTACCAAACAGAAAACAATAAACTTGCGGAAAAGATGGTATACCGCAAACATGAGGTGCACAAATTTGTACACCATATCCGGATTTCGACAATAAATGTCTCTTCAGTGATGTTAGGAATCGAAACGGTATTTGGAAGGCCATATAATTTACCTCAATTTAGGATAGACTCTTGAATTTTGAAAGAGTCAAAATAGGATGAACGGATCATATAAACCCGAAGGCAAATATAATGCAAGCCCAAACGAAAAAATATAAACAAGTCTAAATTGAAAACAACGTTCAAACCTATGATTGCGTTGGATAAAAACCGCAATTTTTATACGTGTGCATGCAAAACAAATGTCTTGGTAGAGGGGTCTAAATACAGCACAAACAACATTTTCCAAAAGACCAAATGAGTGAAAAAGTATATTTTTACAAAACGCATTTGACTAGCAGGTCGAACAACTGATATATATATATATACAAACAAGTCTAAATTGAAAACAACATTCAAACCTATGATTGCGTTGGATAAAAACCGCAATTTTTATACGTGTGCATGTATGTGTGTGGAATAAGCTGATTTTACTGCAGAAAATATTGAATAAATAAACAGCAAATATCTATTTCTATTTCATTTGTTGTGACTTGACATTAGCTGTTTAAAAATTGAGAACATCTCTTGAAGCAATATACATGTTTTCAATATTAATAACACTTACAGCTTTTTTTCTGGTAAAACGGGGTGTATTGTATATCTCTTCGAGATTATATACTAAAATAATGCCGATTTTGCATTTTGATAGGCCCCCTGCAATGCTTGAAGTTAACAGGCCGTTGCTTATCTGTTTTGTATATTGTAACATTCTCAACTTTGCTATGTGGGGCATGATAACATATATGCATTGTGGGGTTTTAATTTACACCACTTAATTCTCATAAACATCATGTACGTGTGACAACCCCTGAAGAATTATAACAATGATTGTATGTCTATTTTTTTTTTAACATCACAGGCGGACATTTAACATGAATATATACAACCACAATGTTACAACTAATTATGAGAAAAATAAACCATGTTGTATTTTTGAAATTTGTTTTTTTCGTTCGTCTATTTACAGAGAAGTAAATCGTAAATGTTAATAATTATGTTTCGATAAATCGAAAACACGGTCGTCTAGAAGAAAGTTATCCAAAATGTGATTATTCTACCAACAAAGGATTTACGTGAATTTAGGTATCCAGTATAAAGGTGGAAGATTATTATTGTCCTCGTAATGTTGATATCAAAGAAGAGAAGTAAGGATTTTGGACTTTCTAGATCTTCTCATTTGTGAATGTTGTTGAGGTATATGTAGGAATTCCATATTTGCTAAGAATTACTTGTTCGTTAGTGAAACATCCCAAATAAGAGTGTTTACCCAAAAACACAGTGTATGCTTAAACATTGTTCAATAACCGGCACCAATCCCTCAACCACTGTGTAGAACATATTCAGCCTATAATGTTTTTCTCCGTTCCTGGAGAGGTTGTAGTTCCAACTTGGCAAGCAAATTTCAAACGCATCTTCTTTATCTGGATTGGAAGTCGTGCAGGATGAAACGTGCACCTCTTTTCTGTATTTGTTTCTATGTTTTCTATTTCCCTGATGGTGAATGGGTCTCAGTAAACCTAGTGTAGAGCTTGCCTTGTTTGTGATTTTCCCTATGTGGCTAGTCCATTTTAGGTCATCGGATATATTAAGACCTAAGTACAAATTTGTATAAACTTGCTCTAATATGTGTATGTGTAGTTGGTAGAAGTCTGTTGATTTTTGTTTTAAGCTCGTTATATATAATTGTTTGCACTAACTTGTATTCCCCACGTTAATTATCATACTTCCAGAGCTCTCAGATCTTCTAGGAGAATTTGGTGGTCTTTCGTGTGTTGATATCTTGAAAGAATAGGCAGTCGTTTGCAAATTATCGAACTTTGAATTTTAGACTTTCCGATAGGTCGTTGACATGGCACAGGAAGAGCAGTGGTCCTTGTACTGTTCCTTGTGATACGCAAGATTCTACATGGGCATATATTCAGATTTCCATCTATTCCATAACTGTTCAGTTTTGCAAGGAGTTTATCGTGTGGCAAGGTGTCTAATGCCTTTGAAAAGTCTAGTATGGCCATCTTCAGATGAGTTCTCAAGTAGATTTTCTGTTGTGACTAAAGCTGTGTTGTAACCAGATCTGAAATCCGTGATTTAAATTTGTCAGAATGTTGTACTTTTCCAGGTGTTTGCGAATGTGTTTGCGGATCATGTGTTCCAACAGCTTACTTGATATATAAGTCAGTGAGACTGGTCGGTAATTTTGTGCTGCGTTGACGTCTCCCTTCATAAATATGTTTGCGATTAGCCAATCTTTAGGTAGGTTGCCGAAATCTATTAATTGTTTTATGATGCCGGTGATACCAGGTGTTAGTTATTCTGCACAGGTTTTTTACGACGGGGTTTGGAAAACCGTCTGATCCCGTTACTTCAGATGGATTAACATTTTTAAATAATTTTAGTACGCCTTCCGATGTTATGTCCAATTTGAAATGTTTGAAGTTGTTCCTTTTTCAGCGATGGTATTTGTGATTAATTGTCCAATTTTGCGAATACGGATGTAAACTAGTTGTTTCAATGTTCTGCCTTTTCTGTGCTGTTCTGAACTTTCAAACAAAAACAAAAACATTGAAAATGGAAATGGGGAATGTGTCAAAGAGATAACAAACCGACTAAAGAGCAGAAAACAGTCGGAAGCCAACAACTGGTCTTCAACGCAGCGTGAAAACACAGAAAAAAAAACCTACAACATTTTAATTATTTAAGTATGCTGTAATTATCTTATATTCCGTTTATCATATCCTTTTACTATATTCATGTTATTCGTTAGCCAATATTTTGTTTATCTAATCAACGTATCTAATGACCATTTTTACTTTTTTAAATAACAGAAAAAAGTAAAATCACAAAAATACTGAACTCCGAGGAAAATTCAAAAAGGAAAGTCCCTTATAAAATAGCAAAATCAAAAGCTCAAACACATCAAAAGAATGGATAACAACTGTCATATTCCTGACTTGGTATAGGCATTTTCTTATGTAGAAAATGGTGAAACTAACCTAATGTTACAAAAACAAACTTTCAATTTTCTCAAGTAATGAATTCACATTCTAATACATAGAAAGTATAATCATCACAAATGCTTCATATGTTATTTTCCTCGAGGGGGTTTCACTTTGAATTATTCTTCAATATATCATGTATCTATTTTTTTTCTAAATTTTGGCATGCATTGCTATGTGAATTCCAATGCAATATTTACTTTCTCTAGTTTATTAACTCAGTAACAACAACTGTAATTGTAAAACTGTCGGTTATAAATGTTTCCTACATGGTGCTTTAAAGTAAAATAAAAACAGATATTTTAGCAAATTAAATTTGTTTTCATGTTAATGCAACAAAACATCTTAAAAGTTGTTGGATACGTAATTGAGTATTCTGTTTTCTTTTTGTAGAAGACTAATACAGCAATACACGTAACAAAAGCAAAAAAAAAAACCATATGCAAACAATGAATGAGCGTAAATTCACCTCAACTGTCAGCAACACAGAAAGCTATAATTATGATTAAATAAACAGACCTTTGACAAATTAGAGATTTTCATTGATGATAGTTTAGAGCTAACGAATAACCTAAAAAGAAAGAATACTTTTTTGTGAAATAAATTCAATCTTTTGAGCGAATTGAAATATATAAACATATTCTTTCTCAAACAAAAAAATAAGATAATAAAAATACTCCAAGAACATTTACAACGGAAAGTTCGTTTTCAAATTGCAAAATCAGAAGCTCAAACATATCAAACGAAAGAAAATAACTGTCATATTCCTGACTTGGTACAGGCATTTTCTTAAAATGAAAATGGTGTATTAAACCTAGCTTTATATCTAGCTAAACCTCTCACTTGTATGCCAGTCAGATAAAATTCCATTACATTGACAAGAATGAGTGAAAAAACACCAAACGGACATGTAGGTAAAATGTCAAAAATAATTAGCAATTTCAACATACAGTTTTGTTTAATGAAGAAAAAAAGAGATATTCCTTGTTAATGAATGGAAGAGTTTTATTTCACCATTTTCAAAAAATGTGCTTAATTTTGTAAAAATCAATTAAAAGAAACTGATGTACCTGAAACAATGTCTGCAAAAGGAGTCCAATCTCATAATCTTAAACAAAAACATAAAGATCAAGGAAAAAACACAATATCTCACATTATTACACTTGTTTCGAAATAAAAAAAAAATGTGTTGAAATAAGTATTAATATTGAATAGATATGAAAATCAATGGAAAATTAACTTATTGTAGATAAACTTTAGTAATTAAGATGAGCCTTAGAAAAAAAGTAATTAAATTTATTTAAGACATTTTAAAATACTAAATTTTGGTCTATGTTTTGTTATGACATACATAAAGGGTCAATATTAAATACAACACAACTGTTGTTTAACTCTTGTTACATGAAATGCTATATGAAAAATATCAGCTTATCTAATATCTTTAAATAATAACTCTACTGAATGGAAAGTTTTATAATACGCACCCAATTCTTTATTTATATTTCAATGAGCTTGCTTATAAATTATTTTATCAGATGTCACGTAATCATCTGGTGCAATATTCAATATTAGTTTTGAAATTTCATTTATTTGGTTTTGTTTAGCCTTTAGAAATATTGACATTAAAGACGTCATCGGCGACTGCTGTTTCAAAGTTATCATTGTCCTTTCCAACATTGTCAATTGCGTACTAAAGTAGTCAGATCAAATAACAGCAATATAACGATTGAAAAACTATTTGGTATTGTTTGATTGACGTAATCCCTATGACTCGTCTATCTACAGTGTTTTTTGTTTTTTTTTTCGAAATATTCATAATCTTTGTAAGTTCAAGTGATGAATCTTAAGCCTTGTAGAATAAAGAACAAACCTGAGCAATTTGTAATAAAATTGAAAATGGAAACGGGGAAGTGTCAAAGAGACGACAGCCCGACCAAAGAGCAGAAAACAGCCAAATGCATTGTAGCAATATAATACATACTTGAACAAAATATTGTTTCTTTATCATAAATATTATTGTAGTTTCCATATTTAAAAAGTAATCTGCTGTAAAAAAATTGTAACACGGCCAATATTTATATTGTTAAAATTAGATATGGCTTATTAAAAAAGTACATGATGATCGATCCTAATTAATGAGGACTAAGTTAGAGAATAGAAAATAAATGTTTTATCTCGCCACATGGTGATGTGTTCGTCCAAGATCAGGTCCATTGTCAGTTCGTTTTCTTTTTTAAGTATTGTTGTTTTTGGAGAATACGGTCTTTTCATGTACGTTTATAAACTTTAATTGTTAAATATTTCTAGGACTATGCCTTGAGTAGCCGACTATATGGTATGGGGTATTCTCATTGTTAAAGGCCGAACAGATGCTTTTTATTCCTTACTTCTACGTCATTTGAACTTTGGGATATAGTTGTGTCATTGCAACCATGCCACATCTCCTTATTGTTGTAATGCTATTATCATATACACACTCCGTTCAGGATGCCATAATAAAACAAATAGTAATAATAATAATAACCAATGGTGCGCTCTTTGTATTCCGATTTCTTCAATAAAATGTTAGTTCAATTATATGTTTAAGAACCCGATGCAAATATGGAACCGATGGATGGATGTAGAATCACGGCAACTTTCTATAACGCTTAAAACATTATCCAAAGAGTCAAAATTGTATAACAGATATCCTTCACCAGTATGAAAAAGATGATGTAAACAATAACATAAATGATACTAATTTTGGTGCGTCATGGAAGTGTTTATAATAGTCATATTGATGAAGGATGTATGCTATCTTAATTATTCATAGATACTTTTATTTATTGTTTCCTTCTTTTGTCATATTGGTGTTTTGTGGTACATTTTTTGACGTGTTTTTTTACATAGTATATTTTTAACAAAAAAAAAATAAATTAATTTAACTTTTATTATTACTAAAATTAATTATTTTGTGCAAATGCAGATAAACACTGATACCCTTGTTTCCGCAAAACATCGAGCTCTAACATTGACCACTGTATTTTTGTACAATATAAAAGTTCCTGAAGAAATATATTTCCAAATAAACATATGCAAAGAGGTGGTGAAGAGGGTTGTTTTTTGTACAAAAGATGTAAATATATAGTAAAAAACGTCAGTTCATATTTGTTTTAATATAATGGTAATGCTAGTTAAACGAATAGTATTTTGCAAAAAAATATCTTGCATTGACATCGCATAATTAAGAACACATGAAAAGTGTATGTACTAAAAGAAAGAAAAAATGCAAATAATATCCATGTACACGATCATGTTTTTGACTGGATTGGCAATCTTTCTCATCTGATCAAAAGAGAATAATTTTTAAAACGTTACACATTCGAGTTTATTCAGACTTCAAAAATCGTCTATGGCATAATACCGTCGCGTTCATTTGTGTGCTACAACAATAGAGAAATTAGTTTGCTATCCTTAACCTATAATTTCTGAATAAAATGTAACGTTTTGAGATTCTGCTGGATAACAAAAAAACAGGTCAGAAAGTAAACTATTTAACGAATTATTAGTAATGTTCTTCTGTCTATGTTAATGTGATGTTTGCATATGATTAGTTTTCAAGAATTCAGATTCAAAAAAAGGTATCTGAATGAACACAACTAAACGAGATGGCTGTTTAGACATCTAAGTGAAATTTTACAATCTTAAAAAGGAATCAAGAAAAAACAGGAGTTAGTTCGTCCTTAAAACCTCGAAATTCGATGTCAATAGTTTTAACTATTTTTATACAATTCAAGTTTCATTCGAATATTTACTTAATACGAATTCATTTGAAATACCATAATTAGACCTACGTCTAAAAGTCATACATTTGCAGTTTTAATATCTCCTTGAAGTATATTATCTATTGAGGAATACTTTAACAAGATAAAGCATGCCAACGTATTATACTTAACATCTTATGTATTGTTATCACAGGAATATATGATTTCCACTGTAATCCTCAAAATTTATTTTGTTTTACTTTAAGTGCAATGAATATAAAATCATCCGTATTATCAAAGTAATTAAATTGAAATGAGTTCGCTGAAAAGTAACATATATGACCTGATTACTTGTAATGTCATTGTAAGAGACTTGCAGTGGAGTAATTTGTGTCACAGTTATCATTATCATCAGTAATATCACCCATCTCCCCAAATTACATGCAAAATTATCTTGTCAATTTTGAAAGATTACGATTTTAATTGTAGACATCAGCAGAAAAAAGCAATATCATCCGTTATTTATAATAGAATATTAATCAATTATGGCTAATGAATCAGTATTAAGATTTTCACAAGAAATGTGTCTGTTCAAATTTGTTGATGATTAATTACGGTCTCAAAATAAACAAATCCTTCAACACTGCTTCATTTGAGATTTTGATTGTGTTAGTTCAGCATGAAAAGTTTATTATCATGAAACGATATTTTTAGTCTAACGATAATATTAATATGACATTTAGCCAGTTATCCCTTTAATTGTATTTTTTTTAGAACAGAAGAGATCTATTCCATATATCTGAATGGAAGAGTTTAATTTCAATCAATTCAAAATTGTAATTTGTTTAATGAAAATATCAAAATGAAACTAAGTATTCTCGGTAGAAATCACAATATTTCATGATAACACTTCGTCCATAATTTCGTAAAAGATTTCGATTAGCTATCAATTTTAGATAAAAAAATGATGAATGACACATTGAGTGGTTTTGAATACACAGTATATATTTACATAAGACTTAAGAATAAAAAAAGGTTTATAAAAAGAAGAAAGACATTTGTTTAAGACATTCTTGCGAACACATGAATGTTGTCGCATTATTTTCTTTCAAATATTGATGAAAGTAATGGTCATTTTTTTAAATATTTCATTAATTATCAACTACAATATATATGTTGTTTCTCTGCAATACATATGTTTGCGGAACAAGAAGGCATTAACACTTAATAATCTATCATGTTCAAATAAAAAAAAAACTTAAAGTAATAATAATAATAATAATAATAATAATAATAATAATAATAATAATTTTAAAAATAATGTTATAAAAATGATATTAAAAATAATGTTATAAAAACAAATGCAAATAATGTAGTTAAGAATTAAAATAATGAAAATAATAGAAAGAAGACGAAGAAGAAGAATTTATTCAACTAAATATCGAGTTAACCAAAGAAGTGGCATATTTTGTTAAATTAAATATCAATCTTTGCATGTGTATAATTGCTGTGACATATATATCATACATGTATAAGACAATACACTAATGCAAGGTAATTAACTTAAAATATTAAAAGATACAAATCAATACAAAATCTATCGAAATATAGTGTTTGAAAAGTTGCTGAACGAGGATATTTTTAATAGAATAAATGGTAAGTTATTTGTTATTAATAGCTCTGTCTCTTTTTCATAACAAATCGTTAAAAATGAATGTGAATAAGGTGAATGACGTAATATGACCTGTTCAATAACATGCAGTTTGTCATATGCAATTGATCGCTCGATGCATATATCTGTTTATTATATACATTGAGATGAATACCGAACTCTAAATGAGGTATTAAGATTACATGCCGAACTTATTTCAATTTGTTTTACATTTTCAATTCATTATGAAATACATATTTTTGAAAAGAAGAAAATTTTACCGAACTTGTACATTTCTTAATGACCTGAATTTCATTCAAATAATTCTATTATTAGCAAACTTTAACTCAGTGTTACTACTCGGAGGCGTTAATTATCGGACATTTACAATGTCATGAGTATAGACTGTAATTGTCCAAACTGCTGTATTAAGATGTTAATTAATAATCTGATTATTAAAGATTGTTTAATCTTAATTAACTTACATGTAGTCGAATACTTTCAAAATATTCCATATTTTGATAGTTTTTTTTTCATCATATATGCAATGCAATAAAAGACATGTTTGAGAATGCATTAAATAAGAGAAAAAGATAAAAAGCTGCAAAATCAGATATTCTTTTTTTAAGAAACATTGTGTACTGTTTAAGATTACAGAACGTCATTGAAGCAATAATGTAATGTCGTTTTTTTAAATTCAATTAATAAAATAAAAATAAAAATTAAATATTGATATAACTTGACGGTACTTAGTGTATCGCTTAAAAGATTACAGAACGTCATTAAAGCAAAATGTAATGTCAATTTTTCAAATTTTGATAAATAAAATTAAAAGTAATACTGATATAACTTGACGGTGCTATTAGGGATAGTGGGTGTACTTTCGGCATACTTTCAGTTTGGTTTCTTCTATACGTCGATGACACTTAAGATATTTTTTAAAACTGACAAAGATCGATAATTGCGCAATGAATATTTACAAAAAGTTGTGTGTTCATAAAGATGAAAAAAACCCATAATAAACAAAAAGGAGTTCGACGGTATAAATGTACCGTTGGTCATACGATCAGGAACACCCCCACGTGATAATAATGTATTTGATACTACACTTTAAATTAAATTATTTTAAGAGTTCTGTTATAATGGTTGTATCAAATTGTAAAATTAAGTAGTATAATTTGTGTAACTTAAAAGAATAGCAGAAAACCCCATGTTTTTTTTTTTTTTTTTTTTATTTTTCATTTTATCAAATTCATTCAAATATATTTTAAACTAAATATATATGCCAACGGAGAGTGCTATTATAATAATATGAAAAAAATAAATATAGGATTTTGTGAAATGGTATTCAAAATCAAACATTATAAATACTACGCAACAAAAACATGCATTTAAATGCTTTAACATAATACTATAAAACCAATTTCGTGATTCAAATATTTAAAAGCCACAGGTTTTTTTTTAAACTGATTAAATGTTAATTCGTTGCAACAAACTTCATTGCTATAAATGCGATTATTTTTTTTAAGATCTGACTGATACAACCTGACGTGTACTTTACCTGTAATATGATATGTATTTAACAACAAGTGGAGTGTTCATTGCACAATGAACTTCGAATGTGTATAGTGTGACAAGTGAAATACAAAAATATAAATATTTCCAATTAACCTTTATCCAGTAAATAGTTCAGTGTCCCCTGTTTTAATTTAATTATAATGTTCTTTTTATAAATTTTTATGTTACTTTCGATGGACGGTGTTGTTTATCAATCATACACATCTTGACCCAAAACGTTTCTCCCAAAACTATAGCAGGATTCACGTTGGTTTATAAATAAAACAAGTGTTTTTTACTTGTTTATATACAACAGTGCAGGTATGAAGTATATATTCTATGAATATAATAATGTCTGCCTTGTTTGTATTTTGCTTACAGTCATTTTATTTTCGTTTTGATATATACACTTGTTTCTATTGAATAGATAATATCAAAAATATGAAACAGTGTTTTAGATTCTTTAACAAATACCTTCTTTCTCAATTGGTTGCATGTTACTATGAATACATTTTCAGAGAAGTGATATTGTTAGTTGTATATATAACATGTAAACGAGTTACTTTTTCCCCGGTGTTAATTGAATTTTTCTGAAATATGTTATATCTAAATTAATTTATAAAAGAATCTATACCTCCACTGTAATTATAGTGGTTATTCCTAGCCACGAATGCATCAATAGTTGAATACAATATTTTTTTGCTATATTCTATGACATTTTCCTTATCGTAGAGTAAATTTACATATTTTTACCAAACGTTTTATCATAAATGGATGAGAATGTTTGATAACTCCATTAATCATTCTCTGTGTGCCCATTTCAAACTTTCAAACTGAAACAAAACGAAAACGTTACATTATCTATGTTTTCTTAGTAGTCTGTTGTTATTTATGTATTATTGTCATTTTGTTTATTTTCTTTGGTTACATCTTCTGACATCAGACTCGGACTTCTCTTGAACTGAATTGTAATGTGCGTATTGTTATGCGTTTACTTTTCTACATTGGCTAGAGGTATAGGGGGAGGGTTGAGATCTCATAAACATGTTTAACCCCGCCGCATTTTTGCGCCTGTCCCAAGTCAGGAGCCTCTAGCCTTTGTTAGTCTTGTATTATTTTTGATTTTAGTTTCTTGTGTACAAATTTGGAGTTTAGTATGGCGTTCATTATCACTGAACTAGTATATATTTTTGTTTAAGGGCCAGCTGAAGGACGCCTCCGGGTGCGGGAATTTCTCGCTGCATTGAAGACCTGTTGGTGACCTTCTGCTGTTGTCTGTTCTATGGTCGGGTTGTTGTCTCTTTGACACATTCCCCATTTCCATTCTCAATTTTATTTCTTAATTAATTTTATGTCTTAAAAAATTAGATGAGGGCAAGAGAATCTCCCTTATTTTAACTTTATCATCAGTGTTAACATCATTCAAGCCTAACGATGAGTCCGTTAATAATGTTTCATTAGGACACACAGACATCTAAATGATGTTTCCAGTGCATTAAAAAAAAACAAATGTTGCCTTGATTAATTCGTTTTTTTACTATATCATTAATATATTATTGTGGTAGACAACAAAAGCTGTCAAATTTATTTATCCGATACTATTTTGGACCTTTTATAGGTGATTATGCGGTTTGGGTTCTGCTCTTTGTTGAAGGCCGTGCGATAATTTTTAGTTGTTCATTTCTGTGACATTTGGTCTCTTGTGAAGAGTCATTGACAATCATACCACATCTTTTTGTTTATATAACCTACATGTCATAGTCATAACTTTTGTTATCAAAACTATAGTGTAATGGTCTCAAGTCAATTAACCTCAAGAAAAAATAATTTGATTCTTTAGAATACAACTACATATATAATTGACATTGAAGAAGATATCACTTTAAATAGTTTTAAGTTGCAAGTACACAAACATGTCAAATTGGTTTTTTTGTTTGTATTACATACAAAGATGGATAACTCTAACGTTTGTCAATTTTGTAAGATTCTAGTCTTTAAAAGGTCTATTATCGATAACTGCTTTGCTTTTCTTTCTTAAATGGACTCCATCATTATATCTGAAAAAAATAACCTTTAAACCCACAATAAATCGAACACACATTTAAATATGCTTATTAAAGTAAGATTGTCAACGGAAAATTCTATTTTATACTTTCAGATATTTTTTTAAGGAGCTAATAGACAGTCAAACTATAGTCACCTAAGATATCCAACTAGAAGTTGCAGATACTTTGCACACCATAGGTTGAAAACGACCGAAATAGTACGTATAAAAGGGAAATGGACCAAACACAACATGCTTATTCATATGAGTCAATCAAATATCAGAAATCCTCAAATAAAACTGTACTGTAACAGAACAGAAAGAAAACCACTGAGAAAAGATGATATGCGATATCTTTTTTTTTAAGTTGACAGCCATATATGAAAAAGGAGTACTTGTAAAAAAAAAACTACTGCAAAAAAGCCCATCATCGATAACTGAATTTGATTTTCAAATACTTTTTCCAGATGTAATGTTTTCCCATATTTTCGACGGTTTTACATTAACTATTTATTATGACTATGGGCCATATAACGTTTGCATAACTACATCACTTATTCCTGTAGTTGAGTGGCTGTCGTTTTTTATGTTGTCCGTCATATTTGTTTTGTCATAAATTGAGCCTTCCCACTTTGTCATATAAGGGTTCTTTATATCTTATTAAACGCTAGGGGCTTTGCTCAGTGTAAGAAAAATGATCAATTGTTACTGACATCTAGTCCATTTAGGACACTGTTGCGTATATTGAAAATTAAACCACGTCTACCTGAACTGCACATGTGAAAGTATCTAATATGTTTTGGCTGCTAAATCTACACAAAACAAAACGTCAAATATAACTTCAGTCCAGCTTCCAGAAAGTGCAGTGCTTTATCCACTTTTGCAATTTAGCAAATGAAAATGAAAGGATTATACTTATTTTGGATTGCTAAAACTATTTGTGTGTTTTAAATTCAGATTGATAATCCTTTTAAGTTGGTTGACATCTTTGATTTTTTCAAATCTATGCACTACAATTCCACACAAGAAAATCAAACAGAAAAAAAAAATCCTTTTTATTAAAAAAGACACTTGAAAATTTGCACATTTATTTGCTGCAAAACATATGAAGCCTGATATGTCATATAATTAGGTAAAATTGAGATTGGAAATAGGGAATATGTCAAAAAGACAATAACCTGACCAAAGAGCAGATAGCACAGTGAGAACATCTCGCACCCGGTGGTTGTCCTCAGCTGGCCCCTAAATAAAATCGTGTGCTAGTTCAATGAAAATAGACGTCACTCTAAAATCCAAAACATATAAATAAACTAAAATGAGAAAACATACAAGACTAACAAAAGCCAGAGGCTACTGTCATTGGACAAGCGTTAAAATGCGGCGGGGTAAAACATAATTTTGTGAGATGTCAACCCTCCCCGTATAGCTCTAGCCAGCGTAGAATAACGAAACACATAGCAATACGCACAGTAAAACTCAGTTTATAAAGTCTGAGTATGGGAAGCTGTACATGCACCTTTGACCTTGTGAGTACTCTCATGTGTTAAAATTTCTTGCTATTTAAGTGAGATATTACATGAAATGAAATAGTCTGAGTGGAGTGAGTCTACAAATCACATTTTATGAGAAAATGTCCTTGGAATAGGAATCTACTATGAATATTAGTTGACAGAACAAGCCATACTTAGTGTTTTGGGAGCTTTTTCTCCTTATTTCTTATATTCTGCTATAAAAGAAAATTTTTACTAAAAAATACGTTAATAAATATATAGCTATAATTAAATTGAAATTATTTTTAAAGCAGTAACAATAAATTATTCACTAAAAGAGAAGCTTGTATGTCCCTCTTTGGAACGCGGAGTAAATTTAATTTTTACGTAAGGACTTATTGAAACCGCCTTAGACTGACAGTAAACTGTTATATGGATAGTTCATTCAGCTTGGATACTTCAATTATTTATTTATCAAACATGTCTATAATACGTGAGTGAAAGTTACCCCAATTTTTTTATCTATTGGCCTAAAAAAATGAAATTTTGAGGAAATGAGAGATTTAAATGGATCAAAAGAGACCTTATAAGAAAGACAAAGAGGTCCATTAGTGGTATTTATCATCCTAAAGTCATCCTCCTGTATCATATTCAACTGTTTGTAGGCAGATGAGATACATATTTGATCATTTATTGGTCCACACTATATTCTATCATGATGCGGCTTAGTTTGGATTTTTCGAAGACATTTTGCACAAATCGCTGTTTATGTCGTCTAGATTTTTCTCAAACTATTGAACTGATTATGACAAAACTTGACAGGAATGCTTGAAATAGCCAGTATTACAACGTCAAAAAGTCACATTCAGATTATTCAACAAAAAAGTCTTCTTTATGGGAAGCTGTACATGCTCCTTTGACCTTGTGAGTACTCTCATCTGTTAAAATTTCTTGCTATTTAAATGAAATATTACATGAAATGAAATATTCTGGGTGGATTGAGTCTCCAAAACACATTTCATGAGAAAATTTCCTTGAAATAGGAATCTACCACAAATATTAGTTGACAGAACAAGCAATACTTAGTGCTTTGGGAGCTTATTCTCCTTATTTCTTATATTCTGCTTTAATAGAAATTTTTTACTAAGAAATACTTCAATAAATATATAGTTATAAGTAAATGAAATTATTCTTAAAGCAGTAACAACAAATTATTCACTATAAGAGAAGCTTTAATGTCCCTCTTTGGAACGCGGCGTAAATTAAAGTTTTACGTAAGGACTTAAAGAAACCGCCTTAGACTGACAGTAAACTTTTATATGGATAGTTCATTCAGCTTGAAAACTTCAACTACTCATATATTAAACATTTCTATCATACATATTTTTTTTTATTTATTGGCCTAAAAAATGAAATTTTAAGGAAATGAGAGGTTTACATGGATCAATAGAGACCTTATAAGAAAGACAAAGAGGTCCATTGGTGGTATTTATCATCCTAAAGTCATCTGTGTATCATTTTCAACTGTTTGTAGGCAGATGAGATAAACATTTGATCATTTATTGGTCCACACTATATTCTATCATGATGCGGCTTGGTTTGGATTTTTCGAAGAAATTTTGCTCGAATCGCTGTAGATGTCGTCTTACATTATACTAGATTTTTCTCAAACTATTGAACTGATTATGACAAAACTTGACAGGCATGCTAGAAATAGCTAGTATCACAAAGTAAAAAAGTCACATTCAGTTTATTCAACAAAAAAGTCTTCTTTAATGCTATTTCAGTTGATTAAACTACTCATCTGTGTTATGCGAATTATGCTCATATTTTGTTGATATATGTGATTAGGCTTCATACTTTTACAGGTACAAGTAATTTATCAAACATGCAGGTCGTATGCATTTCTCATTGTTTTCTGAGTGCATTTTTAAGTTTCAACAGTGTCCGGACATACAATTGTGTGTTAGCGATGAAATATAGTGAACTGATGTGCTAAATGAAATCGACACTTCAGTCATGTTACAATGAGAAAGCGACTTGTGTATAGTCAGCTTATCGCATCGAACTATGCATTGCAAACATAATTTTAGTTATTTATCTTTACAAGTAACAGCGGGTATCAAAAAATTATACAAATTGTTGACGCGTACAGTGTAGACTAAATATTTATGTCAGGTATAATCTCTATTTTCTTTGTGGTCTAAGATGCATGATTTTTTTATTAGTTGTTAGTGGCTTTGAACTAGCTGTCAGTTACTGCGAGTACTCTTAGATCAGTACTTAGTGTCTTCTTGTTGTTGGGATATACAAGTCCCCGGCCACGTCCACTTTGTGTTCTTGATAGATGTATTTATTTTTGTATCTATCTGATGAGTTAAGCCTTTTTCAAATTATTTGAATAGTTCGTTCTCATGTTGAACAGTTACACCACTGTCCCAGGTTAGAGGGAGAGTTGGGATCTCGCTAACATGTTTAACCCCGCCACATTCTGTATGTATGTGCCTGTCCCAAGTCAGGAGCCTGTAATTCAGTGGTTGTCGTTTGTTGATGAGTAACATATTTGTTTTTCGTTCTTTTTTTTTGTACATAACTTAGGCCGTTAGTCTTTTCGTCTGAATTGTTTTACATTTGTCATTTTGTGGCCTTTTATAGCTGACTATGGGCTTTGCTCATTGCTGAATGTCGTATGGTGACCTATAGTTTTTAATTTCTGTGCCATTTGGTCTCTTGTGGAGAGTTGTCTCATTGGCAATTACACCACCTCTTCTTTTTTATATTTGAGCATACAGGTGAGGGCTTTAGATGTTGATATTTCTTTATTCATTATTTTTTTTTCTTTAAATCGTTTGTTTAGACGATTTGCTTTCACACATTTCTAGTTTAGTATTATGAAGATGTGATAATATGCATATTTAGTTTATTATATGCTTTTCGATATGATAAGGTCTTTCATTTCACTATAAGGAAAGACCTTACTGTATGTCTTCTGATAATTAAGGTTTTCTTTACACTATAAGGAAAGTCCTCACTGTATTTTCTTCTTCTAATTAGATCCTTCAACTTTTCTGTGGAAAGACCTATTGTTTTTCTTCTGATTATTATTGTTTTTCTTCTTCCGCCTCTTTTTTTTTCTTGCGGGGTATTGTGGTTAAAAGAACCAGTACAAAATGTTTGCCTAATTGTGATTTAGATATGATACATTTGGTCTGAAAACAATCCAATGACATCTTATAGGAGTTATTGTCCCTGAAATGATTCAATTTAAGGTTAATTGTTTATTACTCCAACTTGGTACATGATAAAGCCATAGGTTCTTTTGCAAACTGTTGGTTGACATATGACCTTGAAAAATATTAACCGGAAGTGACCTTGACAAAACCGGAAGTAGCCATTTCTGCACTTATTTTATGGAAAAGTACTTAGAAACTATATATTTTTTAAATATGCATACATAAACTTATCATTTGAGACCGGAAATGACCTTCAATAAACCGGAAATACCTAATATCTTCCTTATTATAGGCAAAAGTATTTAGAAACCATATATCTTTGGAAGCAGTGTAAATAAAGCTATCATGTGAGACCGGAAGTGACATTTTTTAAACCGGAAGTTGACAATTATCTCCCTTTTTCCAGGCAAAAATATATATAGCAACATTTATTCATTGAATCAGTATGAAGAAACCTAGGCTTGGACGACAATAGTAACTGTGAGTAAACCGGAAGTAGCTTCTCATCAATAATTTAGAAAAAAGGATGTGGAAGATCTTCAATTGTTCTCTATACAATTGTTTTTTAATTATTATTATAATTATCATTATTATTATTATTAGGTCTTTCCACTTTTCTGTGGAAAGACCTATGGATTTTGTTCTGATTATTAGGTCTTTTCACTTTTCTATGGAAAGACCTATTTTAATTGTTCTGATTATTATTAGGTCTTTTCACTTTTCTGTGGATAGACCTATTGATTTTCTTCTGATTATTTGGTCTTTCCACTTTTCTGAGGAAAGACCTATTGATTTTCTTCTGATTATTAGGTCTTTTCACTTTTCTGTGGAAAGACCTATTGATTTTCTTCTGATTATTAGGTCTTTTCACTTTTCTGTGGAAAGACCTATTGTATTTGTTCTGATTATTAATATTTTTTTTTCTTCTTCCACCGAACCCTTTTCTTGCGGTATAAAGTTGTTTCGAAAGATGTCGCTTAGTTATTTTGGATATTATATTGAACAGTTATTGCGCTTATAAAACTAATCTTGTTAAGGCGAAAACTTTTTATTGTAAGAGTTATCTACCCAAACACTGTTTTTCTTGTTAGTGTTTATCTTCTGAAACCAAAAAAGATAACGACAAAATTTTTCATATTTATTCGTTACATCCTAAGGAATTTTTGGCTGATTTAGATCGAAGCGCTCCGGTGAAATTTTATAGGAGTTATATACCTTTATCAATTAAATTTGTCGTAAAGTTTTTGTAACTCATAAACCGTAAGCCGTATAAACCTATAGTCTTTTTGTTTGAAGTCCTCGGATCCTAACTTGAAAATGAGGTCAAGGTCAAAGGTCAAGGTCATGTTCTGAATTTTATCTTTTGCTTGTTCTCCGATATTTTTAACGTTATATATAAAAGAACTAGTGCAAAATGTTTGTTATTTTGTGATAAAGATATGATACATTGGTCTGAGACAATCCAGTGACATCTTATTGGAGTTATTGCCCCTGAAATGTTTGATTATAAGGTAAATTGATTATTTCTTCATATTAGTACATGATAAATAAGACCTTTTGCAAAATGTTGGGTGACACATGACCTTGAAAAATGTCAACCGGAGTGACCTTCAGTGAACCGGAAGTATTCATTTTTGCAATTATTTTTATGTTAAAGTACATAGAAACCATATATTTTTTGAATGGTCATACATTAACTTATAATTTGAGACTGGAAGTGACATTTTATAAACCGGAAGTAGCATATTATCTCCCTTATTACAGGCATAAGTATAAACAAACTATATATTTTTGGAATCAGTGTGAATAAAGCTATGATATGAGACGATATTAACATTTTCTAAACCGGAAGTTGGCAATTATCGCCCTTATTTCAGGCAAAAGTCTTTAGAAACCATATGTTTATCAGTATGAAGAAACCAATGATTGGATGCCAATAGTAGCTTTGAGTAAACCAGAAATAGCTTCTTATCAATTATTTAGAAAATTGATGTGGAAAGACCTTCAATTGTTCTTTGAACAATTGGTTTTTAGTTATTTTTTTTTCTTCTTCTGCCACTTTTATTTTTTGCGTATAAATTTTGATTCGCTTAGATCTGTGGTATATGATATCGCATAGTTAATGCGCCTTTGAAATTTACCCTACTTAACCGAAGACTTTTCTTTGTAGGAGTTATCTCCCCGAACACTGTTTTCCTTGTGAGTGCATCACCTCTGTAACTGTAAAAAAAAGTGACACATTTATTTTACTAAATTGGTCGTTATATTGTCAGGATGATTTGTCCGATTTTGAAGCGATACGAAAACTCTATATGAGATGTATTTCCCCTTCTATATTTGACATAAGTGATATCTAAATATAGAGCATGAAAGGTTAGTGATAGAGACCTAAGGTATATTGAAATGAGGTCCTTGGTTCATTTAGATAAAATTGAGGTTAAGGTCAAAGGTCAAGGTCAAATTCTAAATTTTTACTTTTCCTTGCTACCTGATATCCTCTGTCAATTTTAAAGATATATATTAAAGAACTAGCGCAAAATGTTTGCCTAATTGTGAATAAGATATGATCTATTTGATCTAAAACAATCCAATAACATCTTATTGAGTTATTGTCCCCGAAATGATTCAATTTAATTGATTTTTACTCCAACTTGATACATGATAAAGCCGTAGGGTCTTTTGCAAACTGTTGATATATGACCTTGAAAAATAACAACTGGAAGTGACCTTGAGTAAACCGGAAGTAGCAATTTTTGCACTTTTTTCATTGAAAAGTACCTAGAAACCTTAGGCAAAAGTATAAAGAAACCATATATTTTTGGGATCAGTGTAAATAAAACTATCATGTGAGACAGGAAGTGACACTTTTAAAACTGGAAGTTGACATTTATCTCCCTTATTTCAGACAAAAAAAGAAAGCAACATTTATTTATTGAAACAGTATGAAGGAACCTATACTTGGACGCCAATAGTAACTTTGAGGTTGCTTGTCATCAATAATTTTGAAAACTGATGTGGAAAGACCTTCAATTGTTCTCTGAACAATTGTTTTTTAATTATTATTATAGGTTCTTTCCGCTTTTTTGTGGAAAGACCTATTGTATTTGTTCTGATTATTTTTTTTTTCTTCCGCCACATTTTGTTCTTGCGCTGTATTGTTGTTTCGCAAGATGTCGCTTAGTTTTTTCGCATATGATATCTAACAGTTATTGCGCTTTTGAAACTGGTACCGTTTAACCAAACACTTTACATTGTAAGAGTCATCTCCCCAAACACTGTTTTTCTTGTGTCCACTACTCCTTTGCAACCGTAAAAGATTACGATAAAATTATTTCACTAATTTACTCGTTTTATCCTCAGGATCTGTCGAATAATTTTGACCGAAGCCATCCGGAGACTATATGAGAGTTATTTCTCCTGATGCATTTGATATAAGTGATATGCATTTGCATCTCATGAAACGTACGCCGTATAAACCTAGAGTCGTTTTATTTGAGGTCCTTGCGTCCCAACGTAAAAAATGAAGTCAAGGTCAAAGGACAAGGTTATGTTCTAAATTTTGACATTCACTTCAAGCTGCCTTTACTCATAAAAAAGTTAGGGGTATCGACAAAAAAAATTTGATCAAAATGTAAGTCGCGACATGATTTAACTGGATAGTTTTTGTTGAAATGGTACGCGTCATTTGTTTGGGGGTTCCATGCCACTGAAATGGAAAAATGAACAAATTAAATGATTATAGCTTCAAACGTTACAGCTATCATGATGCGTACATGCAATTTATCTTTATAAATCATCCAAGATCCACCATCACCACTCAAACCCCCACCGCCCCCCTTTTCTAAGAATCCCATTTCCATTTTATTTTGAAAATGCTAATCTTTCTTTTTTATGAATACACTTCTTTCTAGAATACAAATTTTCACTGCAAAAATCTGCTCCAATTCATGTGTATTTTCTGAAATTGATCGATAAAAGTTTTATTAAAGTACTATGACACCAGCATTATTTGTGTGTGCGTGCAATGAATGAAGACTAGTGGTCAGCGATTGGCAATAGTTTACCTGTAAAAATGAATCAAGAAAATATGTTCCAGTTAGCTCTATAAATCACGTGCTAAACGTTCTGATCTGGATTTAGAAATAAAATCAATGACGTAGAAATCGCTCCAAAGTTCGTAAATATTAGTAAATTCCTACAATCAAATTTCTAAACATGCATTATTTTTTTTAAAAACAGTCTTTTTGTGTATTTCAGATTGGTGACATCACAATCACACCATCTGCACCGCGTGCTACCTAATATAAAATAGGGGTTTTCCCCTTTTCGAAAAGAATTAAAATGTGCACGTAGAGTAAAAACAAAAGGTCCATGCAGGTCAGGTCCGTTTTCCTTTAAATACAAAATTAATTACAATGCACACACAATAAGTAAATAAGACACACACAAATTTCGGGAAGCCTTATGAGAAAAAAGAACATTTTATATAAAGGAAGATGCAAGAAAATTTTTATAGGGATGTCTAAATCCTTGCATGTTCCTACAAATATCATACATTAAAATGTAAATACACATGTTGAATAGACCCATTTTCGAATGTTCCTAGAGGCTAGGTCTCAAGTGTTTAAACACGGGAACTAGTCTATCAATTCCCTTTTCGCGTGTTCCTAGAGGCTAGGTCCCAAGTGTTTAAACACGAGAACTAGGCTACCAATTCCTTTTTTGCGTGTCCCTAGAGGCTAGGTCTCAAGTGTTTAAACACGGGAACTAGGCTATCAATTCCTTTTTTACGTGTTCCTTGAGGCAAGGTCACACGTGTGTTTAAACTTGAGAACTGGGCTATCAATTCCTTTTTCGCGTGTTCTTAAAGGCAAGGTCCCATGTGCTTAATACGGGGTCCAATATCTCATTTGTTTCTTGTTCACTTGTTTCATGAGACCCTATCTCACGTGTTTAATTAGTCAATCAATCAACCAATCAATCAATGAACCAACCAACCAACCAATAAGCATTTTTTTCTTGCGATAAATGTTTGTTTCAAAATATGTCGCTTAGATATTTCATATATTGTATCGTATAGTTCATGCGCTTTTAATTTTCATCCATGCTAAGCCGACCAATTTTCTTTGTAAGAGTTATCTCCCTATTAACTGTTTATCTTGTGTGTGCATCTCCTTTGTAACAAAAAAAGATATCGACAAAATTCTTTTTCTAAATTGTTCGTTACATCCTCATGTAAATTTGTATGCTAATTTGAATCGAAGCAATTCGATGAAATTTGTAAGGAGTTATCTACCTTTACCAAATAAATGTGTAGGTATGTTTTTTTTAACTCATAAACCATTAACCTTATAACCCCGGAATCTTTTTTTTATTTGAGGCTCCTAGGTCCTAACTTAGAAAATAAGGGCAATATCAAAAGTCAAAGTCAAGTTCTCAATTTTGACCTTTCCCTGTTTTTGCATTTTCTCCGACACTTTTAAAGATATGAATAAAAGAACACGTGCAAAAGGTATACTTTATTGTAATGAAGATATGTTACATTAGGTCTGAAACAATCTAATGGCATCTTATTGTAGTTAGTGCCCCTGAAATATTTTAATATCAGGTTTATTGATTATTCAACTTGGTTCATTATAAAACCATATGACCTTTAACAAAAGGTTGAGTGACATGTGACCTTGAAAAATGACATACAGAAGTGACCTTGAGAAAAGCCATTTTTGCACTTTTTTCATGGAAAAGTACTCGGAATCCATATGTTTTGTAATTTAAACTAAAGACTAGAAGTGACGTTCAACAAATCGGAAGTGGTCAATTATCTCCTGGTTTACAGGCAAACGAATATACAAACTATATATTTTCGGAATCAGTGTGAAAGAAGCTATCATATGAGACCGAAAGTGACATTTACTTCATCGGAAGTAGCACATTATCTCCCTTATTCCACTCAAAAGTATATAGAAACTATTTATTTATGGCATCAGTATGGAGAAACTTATGATTGGATGCCAAGTTTAACTTTGAGTAAACCGGAACTAGCTTCTTTTCAATAACTTTGAGAAAATTGATGTGGAAAGACCTTTAATTGTTCTCTGGTTTTGAATTTTTTTTTTTCTTCCGCCAAATTTTGTTCTTGTGTTAAATTTTTGTTTCGCAATATGTCGCTTAGATATTTCTTTCATTGTATCGTACAGTTTATGAGCTTTTAAATTTCAACCTGCTAAGCCAAATAATTTTCTTTGCAAGAGATATCATTTACTGTTTATCTTGTGTGTGCATCTTCTTCGTAACAAAAAAAAAAAAAAAAAATGTCGACAAAATTCTTTTTCTGATTTGTTCGTTACATCCTCAGGAATTTTTTGCTAATTTGGGTCGAAGCGATTCAGTGAGATTTTATAGGAGTTATCAACCTTTTTCAAATAAATTTGTCGTTATGTTTTTTAAAACTCATAACCGTTAGCAGTATAATCCTAGAATATTTAAATTTGAGGTCCCTGGGTTCTAACTTAGATCATTAGATCAAGGTCAAAGGTCAAGAGCATGTTCTAAATTTAGAATTTCCTAGTTTGTATTTTCATTATCTCTTACACTTTTAAAGATATACATACAAGGACTAGTGCAAAATGTTTGCTTCAATGTAATGAATATATCATACATTTAGTCTGAAACAATCCGATGACATCTTAAAGAAGTTATTGCCCCTGAAATGTTTTATTTTAAGGTTTATTGATTATTTCTTCAACTTGGTTCATAATAACGCCATAGGGTCTTTTGTAATAAAATTGAGAATGGAAATGGGGAATATATCAAAGATACAACAACCCGACCAAAGAGCAAAAAAATGTTTGACGACGTATGACCTTTAAAAATGTCAACTGGAAGTGACTGTTTTTGAACTTTTTTTTAATAGAAAAGTACTCAGAATCCATATATTTTGTAATTGACATACATAAACTTATCATTAGAGACCAAGGAGACATTCGATAAAGCGGAAGTGGCCAATTATCTCCTTCATTAGAGGCAAAAGTATATAGAAACCATATATTTTTGGAATATGTGTGAAAGAAGCTATCATATGAGACCGGAAGTGACATTAACTTAACCGGAAGTAGCATATTATCTCCCTTATTTTACACAAAAGTATATGGAAACCAATTATTTATTGTATCAGTATATAAAAAAAAGTATGATTGTACGACCATAGTACTTTTCAGGAAACCGGGAGAAGTTTGATATCAATAATTAAAAAAAATTGATATGGAAAGACTTTCAATTGTTCTCTGGACAATTGTTTTTTAATTATTTATATTTCTACCGCCAAATTTTGTTCTTGCGATTAATTGTTGTTCTCAATATGTCGCTTAGTTATTTCTCATATTGTATCGTTTAGTTTATGCGCTTTTTAATTTCACACTGCTAAGCCGAACAATTTTCTTTGTAAGAGTTATCTCCCTATTCACTGTTTATCTTGTGTGTGCATCTCCTTCGTAACAAAACAAATATCAATAAAATTCTTTTCTAAATTGTTCGTTACATCCTAAGACATTTTTGGCTGATTTAGATTGAAGCGATCCGGTCAAATCTTACAGGAGTTATCTACCTTTAACAAAAAAATATGTCGTTATGTTTTTGCACTCATAAACCATTAGCCGTATAAACCTAGAGTCTTTTTATTTGATGTCCTTGGGACCTAACTTAGAAATTAAGGTCAAGGTCATGTTCTCAATTTTGACTTTTGCTTGTATTTGCATTATCTCGGGCACTTTTAAAGTAATATATAAAACCATCTTGTGGTCAGGGCACTATACTGTAACATCATTTTTATAGCGGTTATCTCCATTGACTTCGAAAACCTTGTTATAACTTTTCCTAAAAAAAAAGTTATAGATATCGACAAAATGTATTTTTAACTGTTCCTTAGGACTTTTTTTTATATTAAAGTCGAAGTCATCCGTTGACTTTTTATAGTATTTATCTTTCCTTAAATATTTGACTTAAGGTGGTGTGTTGCTAAACTTATTAACCGTATGTCGTAAAGGCCTAGGACCTTTGCTTTGAGGTCCTTGATTCATGACTTTGAAATTGAGGTCAAGTCAAAGGTCAAGGTCATAATTGGTCCTATGGGATATAATTATTACTTTTTTCACAGTCCTTTTTTATTGGACGGCCAGTCTTTTATTTTAGCAATTCTGACACTTCTTCGTGTGGTATACGACAAGAAAAACCTTAAAATGTGCATTATCTATAATTAAATGTATTACATAAAAAAAAGAAAACACACCCGGGACCTCTTGTTTTAATATTTAAATTTGAATGTACATTGACCCAGTAGTCTTTTGCATAAAATTAAGAAAAATATATTGTCGAACACTAAGACACCCTAGCTACCTTAAAATTACATTTGAATTAATTATAAATGAAAACTATGTGTACTAATTTTTATGAACACATTATAGGTGATTAAAATAACAATAAATAAGTATGTAGCAACAACTGCCGTATTTTGTGATAAAATCATGAACATTAAATGAAAGTAAATTATTTCCAAAGAATTTAACAATTGTGTTTAGAACATACTAATGTAAAAAGATATTAAAAATGTAAAGTGTTTATTTCGGACGGATATACATGTTAGAGAAACAAACACTTTAGTAAATGTCTACTTTATCTCTAAAAGAAGCACATGAATGTATTTTTTTTAACATGTTGAGCTGTATTCAAAATATAGATCACTGTTTGATTAACGCTTGTTCGTATGCCTTCATTGTATGAACTGAATTGATATACATATATGCATACATAATATTAATGCATAAAGCAACTGCACATTCAATGATAGCATGGTAACTACAAATTCTATTTAGATGCAAACATTGATTTTACAATACAATCGTTCCCTTAAATAAATATAATCATACAGGTATGACCAGTTAAATACGATATTGACGTGTCATGCACATGACCCATGCCCCCGTGCCCCCTTGCAATATCGAACATTCAGTATGGAACCAACATTATAACACCAGTGAAGAAAGATATTAAAATTGCACATGGATAACTTGTTCTTAAAGATGCAAATTGAATACGCCGTATTATCTAGCCTTTAGATCAATATCATTAAAAGAAAAAGAACTACAACGTCACCAAAACAGATTAGCAGTAGCCAGATCTGGAGAATACAAGCCTATCACAATACAAAAGAACAGTAAAGTAATTGTTAAAGAATATATGGATATAATGATTGCTTATACATCTACCGTATGCATGCTACAAGCCACACACAACTCTATCGTACCAGATGATTTAGATATTGTACCAAATCTGGTAACTTATGACAACAACAACAGACACGATGAAATACTTGTGCATATCTCTAACATCACAACTAGAACCGTTACTATTGCATCAAGATTAATACTTCGCGAACTTCAACCCGTTGTAGTTCAGGGAAACAGTAGTTTATTTACATCAGAATTTGAGAATATCATGGATCAGATTAATTTACCGAAATACACATTGGCATTTGAGGATTTAGGAAAATCACTGATACAGAGATTCAACGATATCTTTTCTAAAGTAATACCGATATAGGATATACATCAATGGTCAAATATCGGATTGAACTTACAGAAGATGCACCATTCAAGCAGAGACATAGACGAATCCCACCATGTATGCTTGAAGAAGTAAGAAATCATCTTCAACAACTACTTTCGGCGGGAATCATAAGACGCTTTCACTCCCCTTGGTCGTCTAATGTTGTACGAAAAACAATGAAATATACGAACATTTCTGAATTACTTTTTTATATATTTGCTAGAAATTATAGTAATTTGCGGAACCAGCTTCCTTAGAAAAAATAAGTTGGATTATGTTCTCCCAAAATGTGTTCACTTCTTAAGAGAAGTGGAATTAGATACTTAAATTTCATACTTTTTTCTTATGGTTTCTGTGGCTCAGTGGTAAGATGGACCATCTGACGCCAGAACGATCGCGTGTTCAAACCTCAATGCCATGCCGGGGGTGAAAAAAAATTAATTCGTATATTAAATGTAACCTAACTGAACTTTATTTTCAATTTCGACTACTGAAAGCATGATTAAGTCAAGTTAAGAACAAATCTAAATTCCTACCCCCATCATTCTCCCTCTGTTTTTGTTACATTCTTAGCCTGGGTATCTAACCATACCAAATTATAATTGAATACTCAGTAAATATTCTTTCGTTAAGGACTAATTCTGTTAATAGTTTAAATACCGCATCTTTTACATACACTTGTGCCATTTATTTGACTTTGACAAAAATTCCTCACAAATCCGTTATTTTTGGCTGTTTCGAGCATCCATATTTCGACGCGTCTGGTAGGTTTAACATCTTTCTATATAATGTTTGCGCCTAGTACGTTTCCAAAAGACTACGTGCATTGCTTTTACACCGAAACTATGTTATATTTCGGTCACTAAATGTCTCTAATACCTCTTTTTCACTTGAATTGAACATTTTTTTTCACATTTTTTCAGCAAGTCACGTGACTTTTTCAGAAAGACAACGTGACCAACGAAAACATTTTTTTTAAATTCTTGAAATTTCAATAATTTATCTGTCAGGTGAGTCCAAGTTGGCCTTTATATGAGCTTTTTATCAAAATGTACAATTGATTGCAATTGGACAGCGTTAATTCGGGTAGAAAATGTAAAAAATCCCTGAAAGTTAAAGGGTTAACAGATTAAACAAATGACATGAAATACATTGGAAAATATCCACTCTGTATAATTTGAGGAAAAATACAGGTACTACATAGTTTATGTTGTGAAAGAGCATTGCAGGAAATTTAGTCAGTTATATGAATAAGTAGTTGCGTCTGATACGAAGACGTATAATTATTATATCTTTGAATTAATTTTGGAAGCAATATTTACTAGTGAATCAAAAATTCACATTAAATATACATGTATACTCTTTTGGAGAATTTAACATCTGAGATATACTGATGCACATATGTCTATGTCTATGGTAAATGTTTTTATAACTTACAATTGTGGTACTTTATATCTATGAATGACAAATGTCAATCATTTATTTCTTCCTAAAAAAAAGATATGACTGGTAAAGAATAAGGAGTAATTGTCCCTCTATATCATAACAACTGAAGATACAAAAAATAATTTCAAGAGTTTTTTGAATGGTCGGTAACGGGTAACCACTATATTTTTTGTCTATATTTTGATGAACATATTTTTTTTAAACAACTGTGCATAGTTTAAGAAATAATATATTATTTCAATTTACACACCCATACCAATTTGGAGGTATGATAACTATTCTTCAATTTTCAATCCAAATGCAAACTTCTATCCATGCAAGGTATGTTTGTTAATGTTCACAAAAGAAAACGAAATTGGTGGAGACTGGCTTCAGAGATTATGTTAATCAATGGTGGAATCACTTAAATGAATTACTTGAAAATAAGTGGAATTGCATATAGAAGATATATGTGAATTATGACAAATTACAATTGTAAAAATGGTTTTGTCCATGCTTCACCATGCAATCTATGAAAACTTTATATGTTTTGTGGGAGATTCTTTTTTAAATTAAATATTCAAAATATATGGCAGGGAACTGGGTATCGTGGCTGCTTATTATCCACTAAAAATAAAAAATCACTAATTCACCACAAAGTCAGTTTGGTAAATAAAAAAAAAATAATTAAGCTATTTCTATGTATACAAATGATACTTAAAATACTCCTTTGAAGTTTTAATTAATTCTTACAAGTGGAAATTGCAAGCGACATGTTGATGACATTTGAAATGGAGTAATGGTTAAGTCCGTGTTTTACCATGGGAAACCCCTAAAGTCAACATTTATTTGTACAAGAAGTACATAATTACCCTTCCAAATTTTTCTATGGTAAGTCAGTCATAAAATATAAATTATTTTTCTGATATTGACCGTGACCCCTAAATTTTATTTCAATTTTCTAAAAATGAGACATTAAGCTTTTCAGTATTAAAAAAATAGCAACTTCTGTAATAGTGCAGCGGATACAAGCATATTTCAGAAGAATTGTGCACATCCTGCTACAAGCATGAAATTCATCATAAAGTTTCCTCTAGTATTACTCTTTGATTTCAGATAGGGAGGCAATCTGAAAAAATGCACCACTTCTGGTAAAATTCATTATGGCGGACATTATACTTAAATCAGCCAATTATCGAAGGATGGTATGTGAAAAGGTGTTATAATCAGGCTACTATCATCATATTCGGCGCAAACCTTTGTTTTGTGCTACTTCTGGATACATTATATAAATTATATGTCTTTAAAAATCCTACTTCCGGTAAAATCCAAATGGCGGACATTGTACTAAAATAAGCGTATTTTTTAGGAAGGGTAATTGAAATGTGTTTTAATGTATTGCTACCATCATTATATTGTGCAGGAACCTTTCTTTGGTGCTTCTCATGGATACAATATATAGGACAAATGTCTTTCAAACCCTACTTCCGGTAATACCCAATATTGCGGACATCCAATATGGCGGACATAGAAATATAAATGACTGTTTAATTTCAATATTCAACTTTCCAAAATGTAAAAAAAGTGTTTGTTTTGTGCCGGTCATTAAACATTTAGCTTTAAGTTATCCTCAAACCACTAATTCACTATTATGTTTAAAATGTTTTAATACAAAGTTAACACTTCCGGTAAAAAAACAATATGGTGTAAATTTCAGAGATGAGTACTCAATCTGTATTCTCGATGTAGAGTTTTGGATAGATTGATTAAAAAAAATAAAGTCTATAAAGTACAAAAACATCTTTAAAATCACTTATATATGGCACCAAGTACATGTCTATTCACAAGCACCACCACAAGCACATATAACAGTGCACGGGAGACCCGATTTACCACATTTACAATGACCGCGGGATCTTTTTGTACATCAACAATGTACACGCTCCTGACAAGATGACGAGGCCTCAGAAAGAGCTGTCCAAAAGGGTTTCGATTGATCATCTTTGTCCCTTCGCTATCCATAAGCGCCTGGACTAGGTAGCATAGAAACCAATTCCAAGCTCGTTCCCCATACACACCCGCCTTGGTATATTGCACGTTTTACATGATGGATAAGACTAGACCGAGTGGGCGGAATAGCCTCAAATAGTCTTCCCTTGTGTGCAATCAGTTGTTTTCTTGCATCGTTAACCCCATCTGATGAGTTTATTCGATCGTACATTAAAACAACGTATCGTTCTATCAATGACATTATCAAATCCATATCTGGCTGGTCGATCATCATTCTAAATGCTAAAGGCACATCTTCAAATGCCATCCATGTCTCCCACGCAGTCTTTTTTCCTTTTCCACCAAACGAAGATACCGTATCACAATCGGTAAAGGCATGGAACACCGGAACTGTGTATGATCGCTCAATGCTTAGTGCATGGTCATAGATAGATATATATCTTAAGCTTTTTCCTACCCCAAACGCAAGCCATAGTTCGTCTGCCCCTGTGTCACGGAATAGCGAAATATCAATGATAGCAACATCAGTATTGAAATTTCGAATCATGACTCGTTTAAGTGTTTCACTGCATCCGACACATGCACCATGATTCTAGTGTCAGCCTCTTCATGTGAAAATGGTGCTAAACCTGAAACATCATAAGTGGTGGATACCATACAAAATGTTGTTTAGCAAGCTGCTGTGAAAAAAAAACTAAAAAGTTCTTTTTTATTGTCGTCATCTCTCAGAAAACTTTTCCAATTTTGAGGTATTTTGTTTTGACCCTGGACTCGTCTGCGTATTCCCTTTCCTCTCTTGCTTCTTGTAGCAGCCTTCAAACTATTGTCTATGTACGCATCTCAGACTACATCCACTCTTGTTATAGTTTCCAGGTGTTTCCTAATGTAAGGACAGAATACCAAATCAGGATAATCATCAAAGGTACGAGATGTGGATGGTCTACGCATATTCACAATTGCTGCTCCGTCAATAACTATAACACACATCCACCTCAGGAACATCACCTGTCGTTGTTGTCAACGGTTCTAAACACTTACTGAGAGATCCGATTTGGTTCCGAGACGTGGATGGTCTAAGCATATTCACAATTGCTGCTCCGTCAATAACCAAAACATCCACCTCAGGAACATCACCTGTCGTTGTTGTCAATGGTTCTAAACACTTACTGAGAGTTCCGATTTGGTTCCGAGACGCATTTTCCCATTCTGGCTCAATGCTGGCGGATTTATATTATTTTCATGAGCAAATAAGTCTTCCAAGTCGCCACCTCTTGTCTGACAAGATATAAAGGGCCTTGAAAATAACGCCACATCACTTTTCAGTATGCTTATTTTGTCCTTCATTGCCGAAACAGTCTTCCCATTAGGAGTTCTAAGTACTGCCATTCCATTTTTCTTGATTGGTTCAAAAATGGAAACAGTTCGTTTTATCAGTCTGTGTTCTATTTACTTTCATACTGTGTTTTATCGATCGTCTCTATTTAGTGGATAGTATCAACGACAGATGTTGGTACTATATCTTTCGTATCAAGAACAAGCAAATCCTGACTTTCTTCCATGAACGGATTCCCTAACTCATCAATAACTTCTACCATCGACCAAAAATACTATTCCGTGACATAGGTGCAGACGTACTATAGCTTGCGTTTGGGAGTGAAAAAACTTTAGATATATATCTATCCATGACCTTTCAAATGCACTAGGCATGCAGCGATCACACACACACTTCCAGTGTTCCATGCCTTTGCCGGTTTTGATACGGGATCTTGGTTTGCTGGAAAAGGAAAAGAAAGAGCGCGTGGGAGATATGGATGGCATTTGAAAATGTGACTTTAGCATTTAGAATGATGATTGATCAGCCTACATCACCAGATATACATTTGATAATGTCATTGATAGAACGATACGTGGTTTTGATGTACGATCGAACAAACTCACCAGATTGGGTTAACGATGCAAGAAAACAACTGTTTACACAAAAAGGAAGACTAATTGAGGCTATTCCGCCGACTCGGTCTAGTCTTTTCCATCATGTAAAACGTGCAATATACCAAGGCGGGTGTGTATGGGGAACGAGCTTGGAATTGGTTCCTATGCTACCTAGTCCAGGCGCTTATGGATAGCGAAGGGACAAAGATGATCAATCGAAACCCTTTTGGACAGCTCTTTCTGAGGCCTCGTCATCTTGTCAGGAGCTTGTACACTGTTGATGTAAAAAAGAGATCCCGCGGTCGTTGTAAATGTGGTAAATCGGTTCTCCCGTGCACTGTTTTATGTGCTTGTGGTGGTACTTGTGAATAGACATGTATTTGGTGCCATACATAAGTGATTTTAAAGATGTTTAAGTACTTTATTGACAATATTTTTTTTCAATTAATCTATCTAAAACTCTACTTCTAGAATATAGATTGAGTACTCATCTCTTAAATTTACACCATATTGATTTTTTTTACCGGAAGTGTTGACTTTGTATTAAAACATTTTAAGCATAATAGTGAATTAGTGGTTTGAGGATAAATTAAAGCCAAAAGTTTAATGATCGGCACAAAAAAACTCTTTTTAAAATTCTGAAAAAAGTTAAATATCAAAATGAAAAATTGATATTTCTATGTCCGCCATATTGGTTATTACCGAAAGAAGGGGTTTTAAAGACATATGTCCTGTATATTTTATCCATGAGAAGCACCAAAGAAAGGTTCCTGCACAAAATAATGATGGTAGCAATACATTAAAACACATTTCAATAACCCTACCTAAACATACGCTTATTTTAGTACAATGTCCGCCATATTGGATTTTACCGGACATAGGGATTTAAAGACATATAATCTATATAATGTATCCAAAAGTATTATAATGATAGTAGCATGATTATTACACCTTGTCACATACCAGCCTTCGATATTGGGATGATTTAGGTATAATGTCCGCCATATCGGATTTTAATGGTTAATGGTTTAGTGGTTAATTTTTTTAGATTGCCTCCCTATCTGAAATCAAAGAGTAATATTAGAGGAAGCTTTGTGCCAAGTTTTATGCTTGTAACAGAATGTGCACAATTTTTCACGAAGCCGCCGTACTATAATGTTTTTGCTGTGAATATTCAATCAAAAAAGTATTATTTTCATTTTCCCTATATATCCATTGAGAAATTAGCCTATTAGCACTTAGTTGTCAAAAAATCTCTTGGATTGCCGGTGACTCCCAAATTTTATTGCATTTTTTCAATAACCATACTACAAGGTTTAAGTTCACAAAGTATGTCATTTTTTTTTCTATACCCCTGAATTACCTTAAACTGATTGAAAGATTATGTCTTCATCATATGAAAATCAAGCACAGTCCCTCCCGTAAGGGGCCTAGTAGAATACCATCATAAAATATATGAGGAGTACATAACCAGTATCATGCCAATAACTGGTTTTATAATAAATGTGTTCATTTCCGATGCAATGACCATATGAGTGAATTAATATTAATACCAAAATATGCCATCCTTAATGACATGACAACAGTATCGTACTTATATCGCTTCTGTATAAGTCTGTTTATAGGTTTGGTTAGCTTTTGACATGAATGCAGACAATTTTGTGATTTGTAAAGAACATAACCATTACAGATTGGATGTGAAATATCTGAACGTATATGATGTCTGAATGTTGATCTATATTTACGAATGATGTTCTTGTACCGATGATAAATTGTAGTAATTGTTGTGACTAGTTTGTGATATAAAAAATCCTAGTGTAATAATTTTTCAGTAATACAGAGGTTTATTTCGTTAAAATCAAATACGTTGTTTCATACACGAGCGAATCAAACAAGTTGAGATATATAAATATCATAAAATGGGGACAAAGGAACGCCTAAAAATGGATAATTAACAATGGGAAATGAAAAATCATCTCTTTTATCATAAATTTTGGTATTAAGCTTCCCGTTTAAGATATACATATATCAAGATCCAGGGAAGGGCAGTGTTCATTGTTAGTATAAGCTTTATGTAAAGTCAGTTCGGCAATATAAATCTCTTAAGTGTACAGACTGAAGTCGTCATTGAGCGCCAATATATCATCCAAATATCTAAAAGTGTTATTACATTTTTGTTTCAGATGTTGTTTCGATGGGTCTATGTGCATTTTACACATAAATTGTAACTCATAACAATACAGAAACAGGTCCACAATATGTGGTGCACAGTTAGTCTCCATTGGAATCACGGTAATTTGACGATATACGGAATTTCCATAGTGACCAAAATTTTTCTAGTAAAAATCCAATGGCGAATATAGTATTAAAGCGGTTCCAATTTGCATAGTTCACTAAAAATGACCTAAAAGAGTTTGAAAAAGTTTGAACATATATTTTCGCAATCTGACTTTTTAAATGCCCATTTAATGTCGTGTGTCCATTGTTTCTTAATAAGAGTATGAGGCAAAGCGGTATATTGGGTAGAAAAATCAAAACTTTGAACAGATTCGATTTCACCTATGCATTGTATCAAGTACTTCCAATAAATTTTGGACACTCCAAAAGTAACGAATTCCACTATTTTTAAAGGCCTTATTTGAACAATTCATAACAAGGTTTTGTATTTACAATGTGTATTAGTAAGTAGAATAGATAGTTTGGTATTCGAACAATGGCTTGAGGACGAAATAAATTTATATTTTGTAAAGAGTTCTGTACAGCTGATGAACCCAGAACATAGTTGGAACTTTCACAATCTCTGTCGCAGAGCTCACATCCGTTCCGTACTTACTTCGTATCAGTACACTTAATATGACCTCTGCCACACGTTGTGTGGAATATATCTCCAAACCGATTTACACCGCTAAAATACGCTCAAGATTATATAAAATCTAGTCCATTAAAAATGGCCGACTACAAATCGCACCTCCGTGTACTGAACAAAGAAGGTGTTAATTTAAAAGAAAAACAGATAAAAATTTTAGATATGTTACTTGGTACAGTCATTTTCTTATCTAGAAAATAGTGGATTTAACCTGGTTTTATAGCTAGCTAAACCTCTCACTGGTATGACAGTCACATCAAATAGGCCCCTTCACGGTTAGTTCGGCCATATTGGATAGGGGGCAGATTTTCATAATGGAGGTAAAAATAGTATGAAAAATACGGGAAAACATCATTAAAACAGAGCAGTTGCTTGGAAACATGCATAGGATTTCCCGAAATATCATACTATTTCCACCTCTTTCAAAAAAATCTGCCCCTATTCAATATGACAGAACTAACCGTGAAGTGGCCTTTTCCATTATATTGACAATATCAGGCTGTTCATGTCTAATAAACTTTTGCACCCTACACCTTCACATGTTCGCGCCCAATACACTTTCCCACCCTACACGTTCGCCCCGAGGTCCGTTCGAACCCTACACGTTTGCATCCAATTATACATCAAATTCCAATTGAATTATTGTCGAGCCTGCAACTTTTGTTGCAAAAGCGAAACATGGCGATCCTACATTCTTTTGGGGCGGCGTCCACAAATATTCACTCTGGTTAAAGTTTTTGAAATTTTAATAACTTTCTTAAACTATCCTAGATTTGTATCAAACTTGAACAGAAGCTTGTCTATGATCATTAGATAGTATCCAGAAGTAAATTTTGTAAAAATAAATCATGTTTTTCCGCATTTTACCTTTAAATGAACTTAGTTTTTCTGCCAGTTAACATTACATTCACTCTGTGGTTAAAGTTTTTAAAATTTTAATAACTTTCTTAAACAATAATAGATTTTTAACAAACTTGGACAGAAGCTTGTTTATGATCATAAAAGTATCCTGAAGAAAATTTGGAAAAAACAATTCTGTTTTCCGACCATATATTATTTATAAATGGGCTTAGATTTTCTGCCAGTTAACATCACATTCAGATTGTGTTTTAAGTTTTAAAAATTTAAATAACTTTCTTAAACTATACTGGATTTGTACCAAACTTGGACAGAAGCTTGTTTATGATCAAAAGCTAGTACAGGGCTCACGCTGGCAGGCGACTGGGGCGGTAAAGTCTCTTTGCCCTCCGTCACTTCGCTTTGCCTGACCGTCAAAAGCGAAAAATCTAGTCGCCCTGTGGTTCACCATACTCGCTTTCAGTCGCTGTCGTCATCGGACATTTTCAATTTTTCCCAAGTCGATGAAACATCAATCTTTTATTGATAATTAAAGAAATTCAGACATAAACGATTCATTTTCTGAAGAAAAGAGGTTTAAGCATTGACTTAACAGTGTGTAGCAGGTTATTTATTAAAAAGACAACTAAGTATCTAGAAGGAATATTTGTAAAAAATTATTTTCCTGTTTTTCGGTATATAACTTTTAAATGGACTTAGTTTTTCTTGCAGTTAACATTACATACAGTATGCCGTTAAATTTAAAAAAAATATTTATAAGATTCATAAAGTAGGCGAGACACTGGGTTCCGTGGAACCCTTACAAATTTTTATAAAATCCTGATCGTTATGTTAACTTGCTTTGATATAAATACTGCATGTGTTTAGCTTGGTATAAGTAATTTAAATGAAAAACAAGAAAGTTAATTGTTCTAAACATTGCTAAACAGCTTGGCCTTTGACCTGTCTGTACCGCTTTAGGTTAATGTTTTTGGTCATGTTGGTCAAGGTAGTTTATGATGAAGTTTGAGTCTTATCAACTTGAAACTTAGTACACATGTTCCCTTTGATATAATCTTTTTAATTTTAATGCCAAATAAGAGTTCTGACTCCAATTTTTTTCTCCTCAATTTTTCATTGACTTCTAAGAGGCCTCAGTGGCCTAAGTAGTTCTACTACTGTAATCATTAGCCAGCAACACTGAGGTTGTGAGTTCGAACCCTGCTCGTGCGGTTGCACTAAACTCCAATCTTATTGACTAGGATAGTCAGTTTTCCTATCGAAGGTCACTGGTTTTCTCCGGCACTCCGTCTTCCTCCACCTATAAAAACTGACCGCCACGATATAGCCCAAATGTAGCGCTTAAAAGTGGCGATAAAACACCAACAATCAATCAATCATTGACTTCTAAATTTTGGTCTCATAATAAAGTAATATTTAAGAGATAACTGTATTGTATTTGAAGCTTTGCTGACATACGTTGGTAATTTTACTGTCGCAAATTTAGTTTACTGTCGACGCGTAACTTTACGATTACAGTCATTCAATCAGAACCATTGATACAAAATAATTGCATTAGAATTCATCATCTATAATTTCTATGTTTTGAGAAAACTTGTATATGGGCCCTGTAATTTGGAAATTAAAAAGATAAATCAATTCTATTCTATACTAGTTATAGGACCGTAAAAAATGTTTGCGGTAGTATATTGGTATGACGTTGGCGTCGTCGTCGTCCGAAGACACATTGGTTTTCGTACAATAACTTTAGTTTAAGTGAATGGATCTCTATGGCACTTTACCATAAGGTTCAATACCACAAAAGGGAGGTTGGGATTGATTTTGGGGGTTATGGTACCAACAGTTAAGGAGTTAGCATGATTAGGGGCCAACAATAAGCATTTTTGTAACTTCCAGACAATAACTTGTGTGCAAGTGTATGGATCTTTCTGAAATTGTACTACAAGGTTCCATATCACAAAGGGAAAGCTGGAATTGAATTGGGGGGTAATTGCCCAAAACGTTTAGGAATAAGGGGCCAAAAATAAGCATTTTTCTAGTTTCCAGACAATAACTTGTGTTCAAGTATAAGGATCTCTCTGAAATTGTACTGCAAGGTACCATACCACAAAGGGAAGGATGGGATTGATTTTGGGGGTAATTGTCTCAGAATTTTTAGAGCTGTATCAAGCTTGAATGTTGTGTCCATACTTGCCCCAACTGTTCAGGGTTCGACCTCTACGGTCGTATCAAGCTAAGCCCAGCGAAGCATTTTATTTTCCAAAATAGTTTGCTGTGTTGTAAAGCCTGAAATGTCTTTGCAAGAGTTGGATAATATATGGTTATCTCTTTAATATAACTTTATTGTATTAATTATTGTATTCCATGTAGGCACTGTAATGATCCTGGTTCTTCTTTGTCCCATGATTGATAATAACATATCTTATCTTATTACAGGGTAGAATCATCACAGGTCTTGATTTAGAAGACGAAATGGTAGATTTGCAGTCAAGTACCCCTATAGAAGAAATTTACCATACTCATTTGATTTTTGCACATCCTGAGGCTATTTTTTAAGAAAACTGTTAGACTGTGACAGGTATTACAGAATTTGAGAAATATGATATGTTTATATACATGCAAACATGTGTATGTAGAGTAACTAGTCCCATGTATATGTATCAGTATTTGTTTGTAGGTGAATTGTTCAAATTCCTTTAAAAGGGTGTTTAATACTATTTTGAATAATATTATAATTGACTATACATGAATATTAACATGTTATTATTTAAGTAAAGATAATTTATCCAGTAATTAGCCAACTATTGTACAAATAACAGGTATACAAATAAAATTTGTGTTAAACAGCTTCCATGTTGAGCAAGTGGTATTATGAGTATTTCTTTTTCCAAACCAGTTCATTTTTGGGTCCTCTTGACTTCAAAATCTATTGGACTTAGGCAATGTCCAGTAAAGAAAAAAGTATGTATAGTTCATGCAACAGGCATTATGGAATTGTTTTATGAGTACCTAAATGGTTGAACATGTATATGTCTGTCTAAATATTTATCTGTAACATCAAATACCAATATATTCAAGTCATGAAATGTCTCTGGAGTTCAAGCATGTACATGTGTATAAACTATTATAATAGTTAAGCTTGTTATCATACATCCACATATGTTATCATTACAATGTTTATTATGATTTCTTATCATATGAATGTATTTCCTAATCTGCAAATATAAGAATTATTATTTCTCTTTCTTTCTATTTTTTTTTTATTACATAATTTATATTTTTTCTTTACCACGCATAGATTCAAATCTGGAGTGAAAGCTATTGTAATTGATGAATGTCACAAGGTTCATGAATTGTATGTAGACTTTACAATTTTCGCATTGATATGTTTGTCTTGTACTGTTTACTACAATATACATGATATAGATACATTTTTGTACATGCATTTATTTAATTGCTTGATTTAATTTTTTATAAGTTTCTTTTACAGTTGGAGATTGAAGTTGTTCTTACAAGTTACAGTTAATTTGACAAAAGTTACATGTTATTGGTGATGTGTTAATTATATAGTAGCATCTCAATAACATTTTTCTCTGGTCTGTCATTTTCGTCTGGGTTTTTTTAATTCCTGTCTGGCATATCTTAAAAGCATTACATGATACTGATGGTAAGTTTAGAAGGAGAAATATTTTATCAAAAGGTAAGTTGGCATTACTCTTTAATATGCAATGTGTTGATGATTAAATATTGATTAGGATAAATTTGTATCAGGTATAATCCATGCTCATGAAATAAATCCAATTTCAAATGAAAATGTATTGATGAATAGTCTTTGATAAGATAATGGGGATCTGATATGTTATAAAATTAAAAACACATTTTAATATAACCAAAGTCTTTTGCATATCTTTAATGCACCTGTAGTTAGGCAACATGTTTTGTCTGCACAAACATTTGTAAATGTGTTGATTCTCTGTAAGTTTGCCTCTACCATATCTAATGAAATTCAGGTACAAAACAGGTGTATGCAGGGGTATCTTTAACCCATAGACACATAAACAAATTCTTAAAATGCAAATTTATTTAAAGAACTTAAATGGTTAAATTTCAAATCTAGAATTTCATATCATAAACTTATTCTTGTTCCTAAAATTCTCAATGATAAAGCACCTGATTACTTAAAGGAACTCTGTTGTCCAATTGTTAACCTACATAGTAGAAATCTAAGGTCATCTGGAAATAATAATTTAGCTGTTGTACGACGGAACACAAATTCAATTAAGAAATCTTTTGCATATAGCTCATCAATTCTTTGGAATAAACTACCAAATGAAAGAAAATGTTGGGAAAACCTGGACACTTTTAAACAAAAATGTGTAGATTTCTTGACTGTAAATTATTTATAACAACTCACTCATATATTCTAATGATTTTGTATTTTATGTATATACATGTATATATGAATTTATTTTTCTCTTGTTCTACATACAATATATAGTCAGCATGAATATTGCATCTACATAATATGTTCAAAATTATAAGCTTTGTTATATTTGTACTGTTTGTTCTTAGTGATGGCCTCAAAATAGATTAATGAATGCTAATTGAGTCACCCTCTTTAAATATTGTCATTACTTACTAACTTACTTGTTCTACTTATAAAATTTAACGGTATATATTTTTTGTAATGCTTAAACATGATAGAAACATATACAAGACTCTTTAACTCTGGTTCATAGACACTTATAAAGATCATAAGTGTTCCATTTGTAGCTTATCATAATGTATACAATAGGATTAATAACTGCAAAGTGAAGAAAATTTTGTTCATATTTTTCAGGGGAAAGTCATTCCGTACTGCTTTTAAGCATATCCAGGATATGTCAGCTTTTCTACCAGATGCAGCTAGACTTGGTTTAAGTGCCACAGATCCCTCCAAGAAGAGAAAGATATAGTCAAAGCCCTGGGTATGAAAACCCCATGTATAGTTAAAGAAAGTCCTGATAGAACAAATATTTATCTGGAAAAAACTCTGAAGGATTCATCAAATGATGTGTATGAAATGTTTGAGAATATATATAAGCCTCTCTGTGATGACTTATTTGTAAAGAAAGAAAATGTTCCTGTTACTCTTGTATACATTCCTATTCAATACATGGGCAGTGCAATGGCATATTGTAGATTTATTTTTAGAGATTCTAATTTACACAACTGTTTGTATGGTGCTTTGTGTAGTGGACAAGACGAAAAAGTCAAAGCCACTATTTTAACAAATTTAGGCAAAAAGGAACCAAGAATCAGATTATTTTTTTGTACATCTGTCATTGGTATGGGGTTCAACTTCCCATCTATTGATTGTATTATTCACACAAAGCCTCCCAGAAATTTGTCTGATTTTGTCCAAGAAATAAGACGTGCTGGTAGGGATGGCAGACCAGCTAGGTCAACATTGTTTTATTGTAAAAGGGACATATCAAATAATGTACCAGAAATTAAAAATGATATAGTGCAATACTGTAATGATGACACATGTTTGCGTTCATGTATGTTAGGTCAGTTTGGTTTTGAGAAAGGAGACATGATTGATCATGAATATTGTATGTACTGTAAGGAGAGTTGCAAATGTATTGAATGTGGGATTTTAAGGATTGAATTATAAAGGAGTAGCTTCAAGTTAGTCCATACTTTTTCAACAATTTTACTTAAATTTCAAAATCTGATGAGATGTAGATTTTGTTCTCTCAATCAGGCAGAATGAAAACAAAACAAATTTAATAGTATTTTTACAGGTTGCATTTTATATATACATTTCTAGCATAGATTTCTAATAACATTTATGCAATCTTTATTAGAAGTTTAACATTCAAATTCAAATTCAGCATTAATTAGTTGATGGCATAGGCCAGTAAAATTGTTTTATATATTTCTTATGCAAAAAAAAAGTATATTGGCTACATTGTAGAATGAAATGAAACTTATCCTCTATTACCATTAAATCACCAAAAACTGAATGTTTGAAAGCGAATGTTGAAAGTCGAAAATCGAATTTCTTTCATTTCTTATAGTACTAACAAAACAACCAAGAAAAGGTACAGGAATGAATTTCTTTAGATAAAATTGAAAAACTACATTTGTTACCACATACTTAAAGAATATTTTACACTTTGCATCTATATTAAATATCAAGTTTCGGTGTATTCTACCTTTTGAAAATATCATAACTTTCGTTTTATTTATATTAATTTTTAATTTCCATTGTTTACAATACTCTGAAAACTTATCTAACATACATTGTAAATCATGGCTAGATTCAGCAAGTAGTATTGTATCATCTGCATACAATAACAGAAACATTTTAAAATATACAAAAAAGTTCGTTTTCAATATCTTGTGTGACAGACTGAATTCCTTCAATATTAGAATTTTCTAAAAATTCTTGTAAATCATTTAGATACAAGGAAAAAAGCAAAGGAGAAAGGTTTTCTCCTTGTCTAACTCCTGTTTCACAAGCAAAGATATCAGAAACTTCCGAATTATGAACAATTCTAGATATGACATCATCCATGTTTTTAATAATTCTTAAAAATTTTCCGTTCACATGGTTTAATATCAGTTTAAAACATAATGAATTTCGATGTATAAAATCAAAAGCTTTTTCGAAGTCGACAAATACACAAAATAGTTTCTTCTTTTTCACCCGTAATAATTCAAATAAAGCATATAATGAAAAAATATGATCCGTTGTGGAATAACCTTGCCGGAAACCTGCTTGGTTTTCATTTAAGATATTATAATTTTCAATAAAATCACCAAGTCTGTCGTTAAGAATCGATGTGAAAACTTTCCCTAAACACCACAAAAGTGTTATCGGCCTATAATTTTTTTGCGTCTAATTTACTCCCCTTGTTTTTGAAAATAAGATTTACATTTCCAATAAGCCAAGTCTCAGGCAAGATTCCTGTATCAAATACAATATTAAATAAATGTACATAAATATCAACCATACAATCAAGAGAAGAAGCAATATATTCATTAATGACTTCACCCGGTGATTTATTATTTTTAGCCTTTTTCACAGCTTTCAAAATTTCATCTTGGGTTATTGGACAATTCAAATTTTCATTTACAGTATCAGAATTTATATTGTTTTCTATCAAAAACTCATTTTCGTACTTATTTTTGTTTAAGTCCTTGAAAAAATCAAATAAGTTTTGCAGTGAAATATTGCTTTTCTCTCTTTTTCTACCTCTATTGAACAATTTCCAAAATTCTTTTGGATTTTTTGTTTTTAATTCCTTCACCTTTTTACTCATTTCAGTATTATGAATCTTAATATTAACATCCATAACTTTTTTATAATGTAATTCACTTTGTCTGAGTCTTACTTTAAAATTGTTCGACCCATTATGTTTGTATAATGTCTGAGTCTTACTTTAAAATTGTTCGACCCATTATGTTTGTATAACCTCTGAGATTTTGTAAATTCTCGTTGCGCCTTTTTACAATCTTTATTGTACCAGTCTTTATTAAACTGGTTCTTTGAGCACTTAAACATGTTTTTTTTAAATGTTGAAGTTCCGAATGTTGCCTTAGCAGACTCGGTTAAAGTAATACAAATATCAGTAACAATGTCATTCATATTATAGTTAGTAAAATTATTTACATCATTTACATATGCAGACAATCTATTACATATATCATCAACTTTATATCTATCTATATTGTTCTTATACTCATTACATTTTTTATTTTCCCATTTATTAACTTTTTCATCACCACAACAAAATGTTTTTGTTAACAATTTGTCTGGTGTTTCATCATTTGTATACAATTGTAGAGACAAAGGAGAATGTACATCCGAAAAAAAGTTTACAAAAATTTAACACTTCAAGTTTACAGATTTTGTATAGAAATTGAGTAGAACTCAACACATAGTCAATAACGCTAGAATTTCTACTAGTTGGACTACCTGTTCTGTTTTCTTCCATTCTTCCGTTAAGAATAAACATTTTGTTATTTTTACAAAACATTTTCTTCCATACCCATTTACTACAGTATCTATACTATTTCGAAGCCTTGGCATACCAAGTTCATCTAAAACACCAACATCACTTAGTTCATTATAATCTGTGAAATTTTTTTCAAAAGAGTTATCTTTATAAATTTTATAAAAATCAGACAAATTTTCTGTGCGACTATTATAATCGCCAAGCATAATAATATAATAATATAGTTTGTTTTTCTAAAAACATTTTGCAATTCGAATTCAATTTTAGTAAATGCATCTTCTGATGTATATGAAGTATTTACCGGTGGGATATATATAATTCCAAAAAGAGCATCTTTTGGCAAATCTAAAACGTTTTGGTCTATACTAAACCAAAGTACATATTGGCAGTCTGACTGAATATATTTAATATATTTGTCTAATTATTTTATAAAACCTAAAGCAATACCACCTGATTTGTGATTTGCTAGCTTCTTTCTATGACTATGTTATAATCTTTTTACATATGTTGCTCAATTCATACATTTTGAAAAATTTAACACAAGCTCTTTATAACAACACCTTTTATATACAATTGTCACCCACTAACAAATTTAAATATTCTAATATATCACTTATACTGCAGTGGAAATTCACCTCATTCAAACTAGACCATCACATTTCAGGTCGTTCTTTTGTCAATTATTAACTTTTTACAGTAGTCCAAATGAACCTTTCCTATCATAGGAAAAATGTTAAACCCTCATATGTCACACCCATACATTCATATGCTACTAACTAACATAAGTATCAAACACACTAATCATTGTAAACATATTAAAACATAGGGATAAAGTAGTTTCCCCCATACTGAACTTTTCTACCGTTGTTCTGCAAAATATTTCCGTGCATTAAGACATTTACAAATTTCTTTCACAACATCAATTGTATTGACAGACAAACCTCATTTTTCTGTGCAAATTGACAAAGTATTTTCTTGTAAACAATCTTGTTTCAGACATAAAAAATATATCATCAGCATACGTCAACAAAAATGCTGTTATATCTTGAAACTCTAAAGCACAATTGCCATAACCAATAAACTCAATTTTCAAAAGCATTCCTATAGAATGAAATTAAATAGGAGAGATATTTTTTTAGCACGTTGAATCTAATACAGGTTTTAACATTGCTATACTTAGATTTTAAAACAGTTAATAGTTTTCACATTGATGCTTTATTTTGGGCATTATATATATTCTTTAAAACATTGTCACACCTTTTACTATAAGAAATGAAATACAAAATACAATTCTTTTACAGGAAGAGAGACAATCAATTTGCCTACACGTCCCCCTTTTAAAATCAAATGGTAAGGTATCTGGATTAATGTGCTTCATTTTATTAAATAAAGTATTAATACAGAGGGAACTTGGATGTAGCATTTTGCTTACATATTCAGTTACCGTCTCCAAGAAGTTCCTTTTATTCAATCAAGATGGAAATCATAATTTCTGCAGCCCTATTCTTTTACTAATTGGTATGATTGGTATCTAGGATGCTAGCCAATCATTGTTCTTGATTCATTTAAATTATCCAGAGATAATCAGATTGTTAATTGCAGTCTTTGTTTTATCACAAGCGCACTTGATCCCTTTTGAATTTGCACAAAGCGTGTGCAGACTGTTTATCATATTCCAGTTACAATTCAATTTTATTTCCACCGCCACATCCCTTGCAATACTTGTATGTATGTTGATTTCGTTTTTTATGACTTATATTTACATTGTATGTTCCTATTTGTGGATTTTGTTTTGTTTATTTGTTATGTTGTATTTTATTGTAATCTTTTATTTTTCATTTCATGTGTATTGGTAGTTTAGTTTCCATTTTCATGTTGAAAACCACAGTTGTTTTGCTTTCAGCTTCTTGTGTGGAGTACCACAGATTTCTCAGTGAATTGATATTTTGGAAACAATTGACTTTTAATGATTCTTTCATTGTTCATTGGCATTGTTTATTATATAATGAAAGAAATTAATAAAACTGTGGTTAGTTTGCCTAAACCAGTATTTTGTCTCATTTCAACTTATATTTGTTTATCTGGTCCATCCTGAGCATAACGGTTATAGTACGAGATTCTGTTTGGCTTGAGAAAACATGAGCTCTTCAGGGTCTGGTCTTACACCCATTTGTGTTATGGGCATGGACCGGAGTATAGCCTTTGCCTGATGGATACATATCACATACACACATACATTTCATGTAATTCTCTGTGGAACCCATGAGGAGTTGGGTGGGACCAGTACAAGTGTATCTGGATTAATCCACTATATAAAACTACTTTGAAAATAATTTCAACATTTAATTTGCCATTCCAAATACTTCTGTCATAAGAAAGATTCTAACCCAATTTATTCCTTTTATTGTTAAATTTTAAAATTTTGAATTCATAATTTTATAAGAATGATAATAAATAAAAGTAAACCCCTATTCTTTTTCTTATTCTTTGGAAGTTTGTGTAAGAATCTTCGCCTGTTTACATTGTTAGCTACATACTTGTTCTGACACTACCTAAAACTTTTTAAAATATAGATGAAAAATTACATAAAAAAATGAATTACAATGTTATAAAAACTAGAAAAAAATATATTGAAATTATTTGTATCACACACTCACACATATTTATATAAGAGAGAATCACAGTTATATTTATATCACAAATTATCACAGAACTATTTGCTTTTCATCAAGAAGAGCAAAAATATCATATAAAAAGGATAAATACCATATTTTCTCAAAGTAAAAAGGTATGATTTAAAATAGATGTGTTAGAATTACATTTCAAATTTCAATTTTTGTACTATTTATTGAATAAAACTTGATGTGAGAGAGATAAATATTTACTGATCTACAGTTGCTTATGAATGATCAATGAAGAATTTTCTAACTTTCTTACTAATTAAATCTAACATTTCTTCAATATCTATTATCCTATCAGGGTGTTTTCTAATGTTACAAAAGGACTTCAAAGTTCTACCTTTGTGATATTTAAAAGGATCTACAGTTTTCAAACACTTAACAAGAATCTCAAGATCTTTTACAGAAGACTGTTTGGTGTGATTAACAGACAGTTTTGGTGATCCAAGACATCCATCAAATGTTCGTCCAACTCCAACACAGGTGTCGGCAGCACCACATGCTCTCATAACAGCCTTTTCTGTTTTATTGGCTCCTTTAAAAAAAACCAAAAAAAAATAATAATGATATGTCGATATTGATAATGTTTATTAATGTAATAAAAAGAATATAATGTAGACAGCACAATAATATGCACAAAATGTATATAGACCAACAGTTATTTTTCCATCATAAATATTAATTGTCCTGTAAAATACTGATACAACTGTTTTTTTATTGTACAAGATAAGGCTCTACCACTTTATATTGAACACTGGTTTTTGGTCTTACTTAAAGCCTTTGAAGCTAGGAATTGCTAATATACTATTCACTGTTGCAAATCAATTATTTTATAATTTAATTTTTATACGACCGCAAACAAATTTTGCGGTCGTATATTAGTCTGACGTTGGCGTGGTCGTCGTCCGGCGTCGTCGTCGTCATCGTCGTCGTCCGAAGACACATTGATATTTTATAGTGTGTCATTCTATGTTGTAGTGTTACACTATTATTTCAGAGTAAAGTGAAGGTTGGCACCTATTAAAAAGGTTAAAACTTTTGCACTTGTTTGCATCTCTCTTTAGTCAGGAGCCTGATTTCAGTGGTTGCTGTTTTTTCATGTCGTTCTTAAGTGTCTGTTGATTTTGAATGGTTTTTCACTAGTCATTTTTGGGGCCCTTTACAGCTTGCTGTCAGGTGTGATCCAAGGCTCCATGTTGAAGGCTGTACTTTGACCTATAATGGTTAACTTTTACAAATTTTGACTTGGATGGAGAGTTATCTCATTAGACCTGATACCACATCTTCTTATGTTTACTAATAGGAAAATTTCAAAGTTTATATGATTATAAATCATTTAGAGATAAATGCATTAACAGAATAATTTATACTTACACACTGTCAGTTCTTTTGCACTGTATACCATCCCCATTGTCTTGGATTTCATGTAAAGATGCTGGCGGGGCCCTAATTATAAAAATACTTTATTACATAATGTTACAGAATACAATACAATACAATATTTACAATACAATACAATACAATACAATATTTACAATACAATACAATACAATACAATATTTACAATACAATACAATACAATACAATATTTACAGTACAATGCAATATTTTTTATTTTCCAAATTAAAGGGCCCATTAAGAGCATAACATTAATAACATCATGACATAAACATTACAGAGTGATTAAAGAAACATAAAATAATAGTTCAAATGCATGAGGAAAGGGTCAGTGGTCAAGGGGAGATAATTTTGCTATCTATTAGAGTATTTAACTAATTTTCTGATTTTCTAAGTTGCAGGCCTTTATCAAGGTATGCACATAAAAAAGATAAAAAAATGCTATCTTCATTACTCATGATCCATATAAAAAGATAATTTCTTTTTAAATTAACTAAACTGGGGTATGTTTTAATACAATCAGTCATATCTCTTCTGAGGTTATTGTAAAGAGGGCATTCCAGAAGAAAGTGCATTTCATTTTCAATAGAATTTGAATTACAATATAAACATATCCTCTCATGTCGAGGTAATATTTCGCATTTACCACATACAATGATAAATCGTTCATGTCTTCCAGTTTCTATTCTTAAACAGTGATTGCTGAGTCTGTATGTTGTTAACAAATGTTTTGGGGGTGCTTTAAATCTAAATAATGTTCATAGTAAAATGACCTCTTGAATGAAAAATAAGTGTCCAATTTGCCTTGATTCTGTAAATAAAAATCTAGCATTTTCTCCCAATCATTTTGGAAATTTTATTTGAGCTGTTTTTTCCGTAAATTCTAAAATTTATTTTTGCCTAAATTGTTACATATATTTAGGTCAATACCCAATTTTTCGCTGTAGAAAATGATATTAGAAGGCCATGAGTTATTAGAGCTAGTTTGAGCTTTACTCTCAATCATTTTTAACTCAGCATAAGCACTTTTCAATAAATCAGATGTGGAATTCTCTAGTCTCTGCCAATACATAAACATATGTGTTAGCAAATTTATATAAAGAGGATATCTACCCAGTCCAGACAGGACTCTATTTTTTATATAGTACCTGAATAAGAATGCATGATTGCTCTTCATGTATTCAATAGATCAATTAAATTATCTACTAGAGATAAATGCATGTAACAGAATAATGTATACCTACACACTGTCAGTTCTTTTGCACTGTATACCATCCCCATTGTCTTTGATTTCATGTAAAATTGCTGGAGATCTATATTTAGACATAAAGTTAAAAAAAAAGAACATACTACATACATACATATTTTATACGGGTAAAGAACTGTGATTAAATAATGGCAAGATTGCTCTTCATGTATTCAATAGATCAATTAAATTATCTACTCTCTAAATAAATTACAGTCAATTTCAATCTGTTAATAGAATTTAAAACTGAATGCTGACATTTAAAATATCTTCATGTGGAAAGACCACAGGCACAGACTTAAATTTGAAATTGAAAATACAGGCAAAATTATTGCACATACTTTATTTTTTTTTAATTTGTTATGTTGTGTCACATGCTATAAATATAAAGTGTTAGGGAACATAAGAAAATACCTGTACCAATTCAGGAATATGACACTTGTTATCCATTGGTTTGATGTGTTTGAGCTTTTGATTTTGCCATTTGATTAGGGACTTTCCTTTTTGAATTTTCCTTAGAGTTTAGTATTTTTGTGATTTTACTATTTTTATTTTTTATATAGTACCTGAAAAAGAATGCAAGCTAAAACTCTGATACTGATATGAAAGGGCATATCAAAATACACCCTGTCATATCTGCATTTTCATTGTTTTTAATTAACAGGTTGGTGACAACCTGCCAAATTGTAATGGGGATTAACTAATACACAACCTTACTCCTTTTAAGGTAAGGTTGTGGAAGTTAATCAGGTTGGGGAAACTGGCAAAATAGGGAATTATTCTGTTTCACATTCAATTTTACTATATGTTTCCATAATCATCCGGAACAAATCGCACTGGACCGATTTCTTACATCACCGTTTTTATTGTACTACGGGACTACTTTTAATTTCTGTGACACCGTCTGCTCCAAAATTTAACACATGTAATATGGACGACACTTAATTATTTTCTGAGGAAATCGAGACATACCACTGTCAAGTACGTTTTATTCATTTATAAACTGTGATAATTTAATCTGTTTTACTCCGTTAATTTGGATAAATGATTTATTAAATGCATACGAACTGTAAGTTATTCATATCCGAGATTTGAACTGTAAATTCTACTTTCGTTTTCATTTCATTGTTTTAAACATTTGCATTTAAACTTAGTATGTTCTTTCATACACATTGTAAGTATTTCCTTTTGTTTTATTGCAGTTTACCAAACAATACTGACTACTGTATCAACCTTTCTGGTGGAATATCATATTACAATTTTCAAAACAAGTTGTGTTCTTTATATATTCGCCGAGATTGCGATTCAGTCACCTGGTTAAACTAGCTGAGTCAGGCTCAGCATAGTAAATTGACAACAACTTGTCTACACATCTCCTGAACAGGAAATACAACGGAGCATCGTTCGTAGCTGTTACCTTGACACTACGCAACACAGCTTGTGTGTCCTAGGCAGCAAACCAACAACGTTGAACAAACATTGCCTACAGTTAGTTGATTTACATCATGGATCCCAGCCACGCGGAACAGCAAGACGAGATTCAAAATCCAGAGGGATACGTCTCTAAAGAACAAATAGAGAATCCGTCTACTACAACACCTTTAGATGAAGATGCCGAGACTAGGCGAGTACGTGAACTCACAGAAAAGGGACAAGGAGCTTTCACAGAAAAACGTGACAAGTTCTGTCAGGAACAATAGGCTCTCTGGACAGACATCGAATCCCAGTTATTGGAAGTCACCACGCCTCCTAACGAGCTCCAGCAACTCCTAACAGCCCAGGACAAACTTGTTAAAGCCTGTAATAATTATCGTAGGCTCACAGATGAACTCCTGGACTTTCTGAAAAGGACCAGAACATCGGAGAGTCAAAAAGAAATAGAAGCATGTAATCTCTCATTGGATTTTCGTCTATCCAAAGTGGAACTGGTTATGGAAAAACTACACGAGCATCGCCTCGCCCTAACAAAGGCCAAATCCACTAAAACAAAGACCTCAAAGGGTAAGAAAACCTCACACAGCGGTAGCTCTAACGTGTCAGACATGTCAAGCCTAGCACGGAGAAAGCGTGCCAAGGCAGAGGCTGCCAAGTCTAAAATAGCCTTTGTCGAAAAACATGCCCTTATCCTACAACAGGAGGCAATGTTAGAGGAACAAGCCCTGTTTAGACAAACTGAAATGGAACAGGAAGCAGCACGCAAAAAGGCCGAAATGGAGCAAGAAGCTGCACGCAAAAAGGCTGAAATGGAACAGGAAGCCACACGTAAAAAGGCAGAAATGGAGCAAGAAGTCGCTCAACGTAAAGTTCAGCTAGAAGAGGAGGCCGCTCACAGAAAAGTGCAATTAGAACAAGAGGCCATGCGCAGCAAGGCCCAAATTAAACAGGAGGCACTGAACTTGCCGTCACAGACATCTGCTGTCTTGCCTTCCGATACCAAGTCACCGGAAGTTACCTTAATCCCAGATCTGGGAATAGTAACCGGCATACAAAAACTAGGCCTTTCAGAGGAGATCCCTGCTGAACACCAGACACAGGGTGTTAAAGAAGAGATCCCCGCTACACACCTGCAACCAATTAATCCTACATCAGAGATAACTAGATTTCTTCTACGAAAGGACCTACTATTCTCCCGGTTAACAAGCTTTAATGACCGGGCAGAATCCTTCCATACATGGAAAGCAAGCTTTAAAAACGTGACAGACGAGCTACAAGTTTCTAACTCGGAACAGATTGATCTACTGATCAAGTGGCTCGGTCCAGAGTCTGCTAAACATGCCATTAGCATACGAGCGTCGAATGCCAATAATCCTACAAAAGGCATACAAAGGTTATGGCAGAGACTGGATGAGCGATATGGTGCTCCAGAAATGTTGGAGGCCTCTCTCACAAGTAAACTCGTCAACTTCCCTACCTTGACGAACAAAGATAACGCACGTCTTTATGACTTGTCCGATATTCTATCAGAAATAGAGTATCACAAAGAAAATCCCAAGCTGGGATGTTTGCTAGCATATTTTGACTCTTCGTCCGGGATAAATCCTATTGTTGAAAAATTACCATACGGACTCCAAGAAAAGTGGATAACAAGGGCTACAAGATACAAGTCTAAATATGAAGTTGCCTTTCCACCTTTCACAGAATTCTCTGCCTTCATCAGGGAAATAAGCAAATCAAAGAATGATCCTGGGTTCATCTTTGGGTCAAAAGCCACACCAAATACAAAAGGTGCTGCGCCAAGGTTCACGTCTCACCCCAAGACTAAAGTTGGTGCTCATAAAACAGCGGTTGAGCAGCAATCTAGAGACGCCAGCATACAAGGTCTTTGTATTCTGCACAATACAAAGCATTCCTTAAATGAATGTCGAGCGTTCCGAGCCAAGTCAATAGAGGAACGCAAAGGACTTTTGAAACAAAACAATGTCTGTTATAAGTGTTGCGATTCCACCACACACAGAAGCCGGGAATGTAATGCACGCATAAGTTGTAAAGAATGTGGAAGTAAACAACACACTACCGCACTTCATATTACTAGACCACAGCAACCTACAAGTTCTCAGTCTAGCTCGCCCAAGCAAGCCTATGGCGGGGAGCCTACAGAATCGGCTGAAACTAAGTCAACCTCAGTAAACTCTACCTGTACTGAGATCTGCAAGGATACATATAGCGGGAAATCTTGTGCTAAAATACTACCTGTAAATATTTATCACAAGGATAAACAGGACAACGTTATCCGGATGTACGCCATCATTGATGACCAAAGCAACCGGTCACTAGCATCGCCCGAATTCTTCAATCTTTTCGACGTAAAAGATAAACCGGAGAACTATACCTTATCAACATGCTCCGGCAGAGTAGTCACTTCCGGAAAAAGGGGAAGAGGTTTTGTCATGGAATCAATAAATGGTAATGACAAATTTGACCTGCCGGTACTGATAGAATGTGATCATATTCCCAACAATAGGGACGAAATACCTACTCCTGAAGTCACAATGCATCACCCTCATTTAAAAGAACTTAGAGGAAGCATTCCACCAATAGAGGAACACTGCCAAATTCTTCTCTTAATTGGCAGAGACCTTATAGAGGCACACCACATTCTTGACCAGCGCATAGGACCACCCAGAACTTCATATGCACAGCAGTTAAAACTGGGTTGGGTAGTGATAGGAGAGACTTGCATTAACAAGCAGCACGTACCTCTTGAATTAAACGTCAAATTCACCAACATTTTACCTACAGGACAACCGTCAACATTTCAACCATGCACAAGCAAGTTTGACATCCGGGAAAATTACACAGACCCTGTAAAGAAAGATTTACAATCGCCACTCTTTGAAAAAACAAGGGACGATGATAAGCCTGGAATGTCATATGAAGACAAAATGTTCATGAAGCAGATGGACAACGAATTTGTGAGGGACTCGGAAGGAAGTTGGGTAGCACCGTTACCGTTCCGAGTGCCAAGACAGCCATTGCCAAGCAACAGACCACAAGCTCTTCATCGTGCTAATATGTTAGACGCCAGTCTGAATAGAAACCCAGTTAAGCGGGAACACTTTCTTACATTTATGAGTAAGATCCTAGACAATAATCATGCAGAGCTCGCTCCACTGTTAGATGCCCATGAAGAGTGCTGGTATTTACCACTGTTTGGTGTCTATCACCCAAAGAAACCCGATCAGATTAGGGGTGTGTTTGATTCTTCCGCAAAATGTAACGGAGTCTCGCTTAACAGCGTCCTGCTAACAGGTCCCGACTTGACCAATGATCTTTTAGGAGTATTGCTGCGTTTCAGGAAAGAAATGGTCGCAGTAACTGCAGACGTCCAACACATGTTTCACTGTTTTGTAGTCAGAAAAGACCACCGAAATTATCTGAGATTTTTATGGCATAAAGACAACGACCTGCACGAGAACCTTGTCGAATACCGCATGAGAGTTCATGTTTTCGGAAATAGTCCGTCACCTGCCGTTGCTACGCTTGGTCTCAGAAAAGCGGCTCAGACTCAGAACAAGAGTTTGGCAGTCACGTGACTAGCTTTGTTACAAGAAATTTCTATGTCGACGACGGTCTTACGTCTTGTCCTACAAAGGAGGAAGCTGTTAAGCTCATGAAGGACACACAGCAAGCATTAGCAAAATATGGAAACTTAAGGCTTCACAAGTTCGCCTCTAATTGTGCGGAAGTTATGTCTGCATTTCAAGCCAGTGATTTGGCTTCAAATCTTAAGGATCTAGACTTAGATGTCGACAGCAAACCCCTGCAACGTAGTCTTGGACTCAGCTGGGACGTAAACACTGACAACTTCTTATTTCAATTGTCATCAGAAAATAAACCGATCACTCGGAGAGGGATTTTATCAACGATAAACAGCATCTACGATCCTCTTGGATTTTTAGCTCCTGTGATTTTACAAGGAAAGCTCCTACTAAGGAAGATAGTATCAGAAACCGTCGATTGGGATCAACCTCTCTCTGATGAGACAGCAATTGAATGGAAATCTTGGAGAGATACTTTAATAGCTATTGAAACATTGCGCATTCCACGTACCTACGTACAGTATCTCAGCAAAACCGTCACAAAGGAGTTACATGTCTTCTCTGATGCGTCAGAAAAAGCCATAGCAGCTGTTGCTTATCTACGCACGACCGACAGTGGTGGTGAACCAAACATGGGGTTCATTCTTGGGAAAGCAAAAGTTGCACCTACAAGTGGTCACACTATTCCTCGACTTGAACTATCTGCTGCCGTGTTAGCAGTTGAGATCACACAAACCATCGTGGATAATTTAGATTTACACATAGACACCGTGAAATTCTACACAGACAGTAAAGTGGTCTTAGGTTACATCAGTAACGAGACAAGAAGGTTCTTTATCTACGTCGCCAATAGAGTAGAGAAAATAAGTAAATTTAGCTCTCCAAGTCAATGGAATTATGTACCAACGAATCGTAATCCCGCAGACTCGGGAACAAGGTCCGTACCAGCCCACGAAATTCATAGTAGTGAGTGGTTATTGGGACCGAGACAACTTCTTTCCTCAGAACAGGAGGAGAATTCCGAGGACATATATCAACTAATAGATCCAGAGGAAGATGGAGAAATCCGCGCAACTGTTAATATTGCAAAGACTTTTGCCACAACTGAGCGTAAAGGTATCGGAACTGGAAGATTCAACCGATTCTCCAACTGGACATCACTTGTTCGAGCAATAGCCTTTTTGGAACGTTTCTCCCGTTTACACGGGTCAAAACAGGCAGAATCGGTGACCTCTCTTGAAAGCTTTTCAAATGCCGAAAACTTCATTTTAATGTCCGCTCAGCACGAAGTTTACGGAGAAGAAATAGATAACATTCGACGCAAGGAACAAATTCATATACGAAGCCCGATAGCTAACCTCAATCCGTTTTTGGACAAAAGAGGACTATTACGAGTAGGAGGCCGTATTGTCAAATCTGACTTAAACCTCCGTGAAAAGAAACCTTTGATCGTCCCTGGACGCCATCATATAGCGACATTATTAGTCCGACACTACCATGACAAGATAAAACATCAAGGACGCCACTTCACAGATGGAGCGATTCGATCCGCAGGATTCTGGATCGTCGGAGCAAAACGCTTGATCTCTTCTATTATTCACAAATGTGTGACATGCCGCAAACTCAGAGGAAAAACTGAGTATCAAATCATGTCTGATTTGCCAGAGGACCGTCTTGAACCATCACCTCCGTTCACTAACGTTGGAATCGACACCTTTGGACCATGGACAATTGTTTCACATAAAACCTGTGGTGGATACGCCAACTCCAAACGTTGGGCAATTTTATTCACCTGCTTAGTGACGAGAGCTGTTCATATCGAACTCATCGAGGAAATGAGCTCTTCAGCCTTTATAAACGCTGTCAGAAGATTCACAGCCATTAGAGGCCAAGTCAAGATCTTTCGATCCGACCGTGGAACTAACTTTATTGGCGCAATCGACGACTTGAAAATCGATTCAGTCAACGTTGAGGACGGACCCCTTAAGAACTTTCTGTACAATTCCGGTACAACTTGGATCTTCAATCCGCCGCATTCGTCCCACATGGGTGGAGCCTGGGAGAGAATGATTGGTATCGTTAGGAGAATACTTGATTATATGCTTTTAAATGCTGCCGGAAGGAGCCTAACGCATGACGTGCTCAATACGTAAATGGCAGAAGTTTCAGCAATAGTGAACTCTAGACCTCTGGTACCGGTATCGACAGATCCAGAGAATCCGTTAATCTTAACACCAGCTATGTTATTGACACAAAAGACCGATTACATCTTCACTTCAAATCAGCTTGGAGAATTCGACAAACGGGATCTATGTCTAGCCGAATGGAGACGTGTACAGGCTCTGGCCAGTGTTTTCTGGTCCCGTTGGAGGAAAGAGTACCTACCGCTACTACAACCACGACGAAAATGGACCGAAGATCGCCGTGATCTCATCAAAGGAGACGTCATTCTCCTAAAGGATAAAAAACTCTACCGTACTCAATGGCCCATCGGAGTTATAGTAAACTCATTTAAAAGTTCCGACGAACATGTCCGGAAAGCAGAAGTACGAATCATCGTAAATGGAAAAGCCACCATCTACACACGACCAATAGTGGACATGATTCTTCTCGTAGAGAACGACTGTATATAGTTTGTATCAATCATGTTAATAGTGATACTTTGGATTTATATAGTGAGATCTTCAAGTGTGTTATATATTTGGAATAGTGATATCAGTTAGACATCAGACGGGGAGTATTCTGTTTCACATTCAATTTTACTATATGTTTCCATAATCATCCGGAACAAATCGCACTGGACCGATTTCTTACATCACCGTTTTTATTGTACTACGGGACTACTTTTAATTTCTGTGACACCGTCTGCTCCAAAATTTAACACATGTAACATGGACGACACTTAATTATTTTCTGAGGAAATCGAGACATACCACTGTCAAGTACGTTTTATTCATTTATAAACTGTGATAATTTAATCTGTTTTACTCCGTTAATTTGGATAAATGATTTATTAAATGCATACGAACTGTAAGTTATTTATATCCGAGATTTGAACTGTAAATTCTACTTTCGTTTTCATTTCATTGTTTTAAACATTTGCATTTAAACTTAGTATGTTCTTTCATACACATTGTAAGTATTTCCTTTTGTTTTATTGCAGTTTACCAAACAATACTGACTACTGTATCAACCTTTCTGGTGGAATATCATATTACAATTTTCAAAACAAGTTGTGTTCTTTATATATTCGCCGAGATTGCGATTCAGTCACCTGGTTAAACTAGCTGAGTCAGGCTCAGCATAGGAATTGTTCCCCAAATGAGTACCAATCGCTCATTTGAGTAATTATTTGGTAACTAGCTAAAAAAACTATTTTTTTTCTTTTCTTAATATGACACAAATTCATTTAAGGAATGACTGTAATATTTTTTCTGTCTATGAAGAAATAACATCAAAAATGTGGTGCACCTTTAATAACCCGCGTAGCGGGTTATTTCAAAGTGTGCACCACATTTTTTATGTTATTTCGAATAGACAGAAAAATATTACTGTCATTTCTTATAATGTAATTCTAAATTTCATTTTAAACTGGAGTAAACCATGAAAAAACGTTGATGACGTCACGGACACATGACAAAATTTTGTCTATGAGCTGATAAACAAAACAACGTCAGCCAATCAGAAGACGCGTAACATCCAAAATTAAATTATAAAAAATGCGGCAAATTTTCCAAAAGATGAATAGAGTCAATAGACCTATCTTGATATACTGAGAAGATACAAGCCTATGAACACTTTTAAAAATTGACAATTTTCAAGGCTAAAAGCTTTTAAATTTCTCATATTATATATAAATATAGTTCTTTAGAAGCATTTAAATTTGTTCCATTTTCTTTAAATTTGTGCCATTTTAGGTAAAAAGACTCATTTAAAGAAAATTTTTAGCACTATCAAATAATTACTCAAATGAGGGATTGTTACTCATTTGAGGAATAGTTCCTGATTTGGTGGTTGTCCCCAACCTGATTATTATAACTTACACAACATTACCGTAAAAATAACAGGGGAGAGGTTTGATATTTCCAAAGTTCAGTTAATCCCAAGACATTTTTTTTAGGTATCTGTCCCAAAACATGATATGGTTTCATTTGACTATGTATATAATTTTGTTTTGTGTCTTTTGTCTTGTCTCTTTTTTTTTATGGTTTTCACTTTTGTACCTTTGTTACTGTTACTGTTACTGTTAGTATAAGACTTTTAAGAACTCACTTTTAAACATTACTTCTACTTTGTAGTGACCGCCTTCAACACGTTGAAGTTTATGTCACTTGTACTGCACATTGCTTTGTGGAGACGTATGTTCAGTGAAAAATTTAACAGTTTTTATAGTTGAAAACAAAAAAAATTAATAACATTTTTACATAGTGGTAGGTCCGTGTATATTTGCGTCCATTCGTTTTTCATTTTGAAATATCAAAAACAAAAAACAAGAGTGTTTTCATTTTTCGTTTTTGATTTCTCAAAAACCAAAACGAAAAACGAAAGTGTTTTCATTTTTCGTTTTTGGTTTTGACAGCTAGTTTAAAGCCAATAACAACTAATACAAAAATCATGTATCTAAGACTAAAATATCAATCAGTGCACATCCAACATCCAATGGATTTAGTAGATGGATAGACGTCATTAACAGTCAGAGAAAGACATGACCTTGTGCAATGCCAAATCATAGGTATCAACAGATTGTAGTACCTTGATGTGTATAACAATAATATTTAGTATAAATTTAAGTTACTGATAACAAAATTAATATTTATACCAATAAAAACAATATTCAAAGATCTATTTACAGTGTTCAATTGGTAACCTTTTAAAATAAGTTTATTTAAAGGATTGATTAGTTTACCCTGATCGTTTTTAATTTACATGCATACAATTTCTATTTATATTATTATTGATAAATACAATATTGCAGTGAGGGAGGTTGTTTGTGACTTCAGGGAACTTTATTTGGATATGCCTGTTATGGTCTAATTGAGATTTACAAGACCTTCATTCAATTTCAGCACATTTTGTGAATGTATGTCCCATTTATAAGCATTATGTTTTTCGGTCTGTGCGTCCGTTTGTTCGTCCGTTCATCCGTCTGTTCCGCTTCAGGTTAATGTTTTTGGTCAAAGTAGTTTTTGATGAAGTTGAAGTCCAATCAACTTGAAACTCAGTACACATGTTCCATATGATATGATCTTTCTAATTTATATGCCAAATTAGAGTTCTGACCGCAATATACGGTCAACTGGACATAGAAAATGATAGTGCGAGTGGGGCATTCATATACTATGGACACATTCTTGTTCAAATCCTTTATTAAAGAAGTTAGTAAATTTACTTCAGATAAAAAAATACTAAATTAGACGAACCAATCTAATTAAAATATATATCTCTGTTTTCGTTATACTTATATAACTTTTTTGTATGAATTTTAATAAGATTACTGGACAAACGCCTTCAATCTTCGGACTTAATTCTTAACAATTTTACCGAGCGGAGCGAGGCGAAAAAAAATAACGTATTTCAAGCCAAATCTTATATGTATGCTATACACACAAATTTATTGTTTAAACTTGGTAATCAATTGATTTAAAATACAGTCCTAGATAATTAAATAATCATGAAATATTTGGTCTAGTAATCAAATAATCACTAAAAAAAACGGCCAAGTAATCACATAATCAAAAACTCCATAAGGAATTATTAAAGATGACATATTTTTGTATTAATATTGATTCACTTATAAGGTCTTTGCATCGGAAATAAACTATAATTAATTCTAAAACCAGTTGTTGGCATAATACGGGTCATTTTCTTCACATTGACATAATTTACTAAACGTTTATTGAAACCTGTAATGTGAAGACGTGAATGAAAATGCGGAGTTTGTGAGACCAGGTTCAAGCAAGCAGCCACTCGCTAGCAGCCACTTCGCTAGCAGCCAGTTTTCAGATGTTTATATAAACCCAAATGTTGCATAAGATTCAAACGTACTTCAAATGTTTTAATTAATATATAACCACTATATTATCAGTTTTTAATGTATAATTAAGCAGTCAAAGACACTTTTAAATGAATTTCAAAATTTCATTTCTTGTTCATTAATTATATAAATACAATAGAAATCGCTTTCAATACATCACACAGCGTGCTGCACGCTTTACATGTCAAATAGTCAACACTTTTGAGTGTATATAGAATCGTAAATAATTATGAAATTATTTAAATGTTGGCAAAACTGCACTATTGTGTGAAATAGCTTTCCATATTCTCGGCATCCTGTCAAACAGTTCATGAAAAGTAACAACTGTTCTGCATTAGAAGAAAAACAGTTGCACTCGTGCTTTAACTTTTTTTTTGCCACACAAAAATGTTTTGACAAAACATTCTACTTCTGAAACAGTGAATTTCGCTTACTTATGATTAGACGAAAGGTTTATTTTATGTACTCAAAGTATGGTGGGCAAGGAAATTATTTATTAGCTTTAAAAAATAATCCGTACTGTACCCAAACTGGGAATTTTGATCAAGTAGGCGCTAGGTCTCTAGCTTACGTTTGCACCTAGTGCGGAAACAAGTATTGCCATATAATTTTGGTTTATTAACTTTTCGGTAAGGGTTGGGTAGGGTATCTGACCTCAACTTTGGACCTACTGTAGACCTCAGCTACTAAGCTTCCCTTTGTCTTAGTGCGGACAAAAGTATTGCCTTAGAATTTGTTTTTATTAAATTTTCGGTAAGGGTGGGGTTGGGTGTCCGCGGACCCCAACTTTGGACCTACTTAAAAAAATAAACTAAGACGAATAACACCCTGGATTTGTTTCTCCAGTAGACCTCAGCTACCCAACTTCCCTTTGCACCTAGTATTGCCGTAGATTTTTTATATTAAATTTTCGGTAATGGTGTGGTAGGGTAGGTAGCTGAGGTCCACTTTAGAAAAAAATCCAAAGTGATGTTCGGCATAGTCTTTTTTTATAATGTAATAAGCTGGCAAATTATAAAAGCTCGTGTCTTAATTGATAGGCATAGAAATAAAAAGAAAACGTAAGATAACCAATAACAATCTACCGGAGACAAAATAACGTTGGTTTAAAGGCAACTAGGATGATGGTCTGGATACGGGGTTCTTCATTTCTGTATTCTTTGATATTCTATGCCGATTTTCTCTATTCTTTAATCAGTGTTTGAGGCCATTTTTCTCTATTCTTTATTTCTTTATACTTTTTGCCAATTATTCTGTTCTCTTTATATTTTAACACCTCATTATTCTATTTTTTTTTTTTTTTTTTTTTTTTATTTCTTGGTCCATTGTCTCTTCATTCATATTTCTTTCCCTATATTCTCTATTCCGTAAACCCCCATCCACACCAAGGCTCTAGTTAAGGTCACCATATAGCTTTCAAAAATAAGCAAAACTAATACCGAGTAGGCTCCGAATGGCAAAATGATTGAATGCTAATACCGGTTTGAATTGTGAAATAGCGGAAATTTGTTTTTCAATCAATTGATCAAGCAAAACACATTATCGTCCTGAATGTTCGTATAATGGACCTTGGTCATGAATTCTAATCATCTTAGATCAACCTTTCTAAATTTAAAGATCACGCACCCTTATTGTTCAGATTGTTAAAGTCTTTTGCATCCGTCGACATTATCTTCGATTAAAGATCTGATAACCACAGTGACTGTGCATGTATACTTTAATGACCGGGGTAGTTTTCTTATAAGTTTTAAAAAGTAGTAACCTCCCTTGTTAATGTGATGTTGTAATCAATCTTTTTATTTGGACCATCTTTATATAATATTGTATTGTACAATTTAAATTTATGATTCGTTTAATATCTAAATATTATAATTTATTTTTTTATTAAAGATATAAACAAGGTAATTTGAAAGGCTTTGATTCATTTATCACCGTAGTTCAATTCATTAGTCAGGCGGTCTATTTTGTCTACATTATGTTGAAAGAACAACGGGGTGTTTACATTGGCATTATTTACTATCAATGACTGTGAAACAAGAAAGGAAAACATTGTACATTATAAAACGAGAAATAATTAAAATTAAATACAAAATTCTTGTTTAGTGAAATCAAAAACGAAAAACGGAAACACTTTTGATTTTCATTTTGGTTTTAGAGAAATCAAAAACAAAAAATGAAAACACTTTCGTTTTCCGTTTTGGTTTTAGAGAAATCAAAAACGAAAAATGAAAACACTTTTGTTTTTCGTTTTGGTTTTTGAGAAATCAAAAACGAAAAATGAAAACACTCTCGTTTTTTGTTTTTTTGTTTTTGATATTTCAAAATGAAAAACGAATGGACGCAAATATACACGGACCGTGGTAGTGCATATTTTTATCTTATTTATTTTTAATATTAAGATAAAACTATATACACATGATGAATTTACTGACTGTAGGTGTAGGTTGAGATGACTGTTTTGAACGACTCTATAGAGTCGCTCATAACAATACTCAGAGGAAGGCCGTTCCAGTTTTTAATTGTTCGTGGAAAAAATGATTGTTGGCGTATATGTGTTCTGCAGGATGGAATATGGTATGAGAGTGCGTGCATGTTCCAGGACTGTCTGAGCGGTTGTATTGGTCTGTCTGTTTTTGTGATTGCGATGAGATGGTATGTGATTTTGTAAAACATGACAAGGCGTGCATCTGTTCTTCTGTGTGTGAGGTCTCTTCATTTTAAGTGATTCATCATGTCACTAACGCTTGATGTGTTTCTGTGTCGGTTACTGACAAACCTAGCAGCCCTTCTTTGCACCTTTTCTAGTTTGTTTATATCCTCAGTAAAGTAAGGATCCCATACTGAACAGGCATATTCTAGTGATGGTCTGACTAAAGATTTATATGCCTGTTCCTTTAATGAGGTGGAACTGATGTTAAGATTCCTTTTTAGAAAACCTGGTGTACTGTTAGCCTTATTGCAGATGGTGTTTATGTGACTGTGTCATTTTAGGTCAGATTGTATTGTCACGCCTAGGTATTTTGCCTTGTCAACATGTTCAAGAACGTGGCCGTGTAGAGTGTAATTGAAGGTGAATGGATTGTTATTTCGACTGATGGACATAACATTACACTTGTCAGGATGAAAAGCAATTTTCCATGTATGTTCCCAGATGCCTAGTGTGTTTAGATCTTTTTGTAGGGTTTCGCAATCGCTGTGAGATTTTATAACCAGGTAAGCAAAAGTGTCGTCTGCAAATAGGCGTATGGTGGAATTTAACCCAACTGGTATATCATTAATATAAAATAAGAACAGACTTGGGCCCAGAACAGATCCTTGAGGCACTCCTGACTTCACAGGGACATAGCCTGAAGTCTCACCCTCCAGGGAAAACTGCTTGGGTACGACATGAAAAAAAAGCCTTGTATCCATGCATTTGTTTTTCCCTGTATCCCATAGTAATTTAGTTTGTGTGTTAATAAGTTATGACTGACTTTATCAAAAGCTTTAGAAAAGTCCATTTATGATAAGTACATCTGTTTTGTTTTGAAGTTTCAATATTTTTAGTGCTAACTACAACATGTTCCATAATTTTGCAACATATGCATGTTAAAGAAATAGGCTATAATTCTCTGGATTATATTTGGACCCTTTCTTGAGAATGGGGGAGATATGTGCATTATTAAAGGCAACAATTGTGACCTGGGGATGCTATTTTGTATTGCAATTTAAATTTTGATTTTGAAGGAGAATGTGTCTCATAATTTTCTCTTGTATTTTTTCTCGCATACATCACTACATTTGTACCTTAACTTTGCCACAAAAGTCTTGACTTTTGTCATGAAGGATCTGCAATTGTAGCAAAGGATTACATTTTCGTATTCTTTGACTTGGTTTACACAAAATAAGGAACAGAATATTTTATAAAAATCTTTCTCATCTCCAGATATGTTTATATATCTCCATACATTTACTCCTTTACAGGCCGAACAGATTTTCATGACTTTTGTGTTCTGTTTACATCTTCATGGATGATTGCAGACGACTAAGTGCCTTACTCTCAAAACACACATACAACTTTTTTATGCGCAATACAGTATATCTTTTTTATAATTTTTAATTGATAAAAATACTTTTATATATAACTATATTATTATTTAAAAGTTTTGAAGCTTATCAATTTTTTTTTATTAATTATATTTTTTAGAGACTTGGAAAGTAGTGCTTTACGTTGCATAAAGAGGCAGGGCTTAAAAAACAACGTACGGCAGAGGTCATTGTATTGTAGTTATAAATAGACAATAATAGTGCATTGACTTGACATATCAACGATATAAGGATGAGGCTTAGAAACGGGGAAATACGAGGCTCTGCCGAGCTTTTTCCCCGTTTCGCGCCGAATCCTTATATCGTTGATATGTCAAGTCAATGCACTATTATTGTCTTTATACTGCAATCTAAAAAAAAAACATTTTCAATTGCTGTTTAATGTGTTAATGTTATTATTTGATTTAAATATTGGGAAACTTCCCCCTTTTATAAAAAGGCCTCATATCATGCAGGCGGAGAAATATATAACACAATGAAATGTACATTACCTGTTAAAACCCGCAATCGATGGTGAACGAATTTGTTTGGGAATGACCTTAAATATCAACAATAAGCATAAAACATAATGATTTATAGTTTGCAAACAAAAAATATTAACAAGTGAAATATGTTTTTTTTCTAAAAATTGCAAAAGAATAAGTTTGAGTCGTTGTAAACATTGGAAACAAGAACAGGTTGAATAGGTCGTATGAATAATTAATTATAATTTCGGCAATTTCTATTTAAATATTCATGAGGAAAAGTGATATCAGGTCAGTGACTGTATATGACATAGAAATATACGGTCAACGCATTTTGAATGCTCAAATAGAACGAGTGCAGTTATGTACTGAGTATACGGAAAGGAAACGAGCGCTGTACGGAAATTGGAACTTTCATTGTATTTGTTCGGTGTGTAAAGAGGTAGCTAAAAATTTATATCTTTTACAGATGTTATCTGTTATGGAGTCAGTTGAAATGTTGGGGATTTCGTGATTTCCTTTTGCATCTTTGCAGAACTTCAATGTAAAATTTACGTAAAAAAATAATGATTTTATTAGCAGCCTTATCAGCCGGGACAAAAACAAATTCCTTGGCAAATTCTTTTATCTAATGTTTGATACAAGCTATAATGCTATTATGGTTGTTGTTAGGAGTGAAATGTTCTTAAAAATGTTGTATACGTATATCAACTATGTTCATTATTGAATTGAAAAAAATAATCTAAGGATTCCTAGTCAGCTTTTCTCATTTTATCCTTTTCGAGCAGTAGGTACGGAGTCAGTCGTGGATGATGTTACGACACTCATTCCAATTTCTGTTGCCGGGTACGATATTAATGTCCTTTACTGAGAATGATTTCAACTCTCGGTCGCGAACGGTGTTTAGTTCTCATGTTATAACATAACAGCTTGGTTAATAGCTAATGTCTACCGTTGTTTTTTTTAGATAAAAGTTAGGTCCGAAATATTTGTATTGTTGGTACGAAATGTTCGTTGATTGCGATTTAGATATACTAGTTTGAACACACGCCTTCAAAATTAAATGTAATTAAACTACATTTAATCCAATTTCCGATTTTTTTCATTTCAAATATATGTTCAATTGTTCAAACAATGTATAATATAAAAATAAAATGAAGTTGTATAATTGTAAATGAGACAACTCTCCACCAGAGTATATAAAAGTAAACAACTATAGGTCACCTTATATTTTCATGTATGTAAATTTATGTTTTTCAAATATTTGAGAGCAATGAATGCATATCGACATTTATGTCAGACAAATTACAAAATATAGACTCACGAAAAAATGATAGTTTAATAGACGTCGAAAACGACAAATAAAAAGCCTAGGTTGCATACAAGTCATACCCATCATCTCTAAAGCATAATCATCACATCTGTTTTATTGAATGAATATCGTTTTGTTTTATGTTTTTCAGTTCATAAAGATCTTGCCTAAACCACCCCAAGTTTATAAAAATACATTTAACAGATCCTCGAGCGTATTTATGCATCAGAACAGCCAAATCAGACGCACGCGTTGAGCAAGGTATACAGTCGGACGGGAGAGATCCAGAGATGTCAATATTCCTATACCAAAGTCAATCCTTTGGTTTTAGATAAAAGGATATAAAGGTATACATTCATGCGACAACAACCCAACAACACAGGCAAATCCAAATGTTAAGAGTCAATATGGTATTTTATTATAGAACGAATAATAAGCTAAAACTATCCCATGACTGAAATAATATTTTCGGTCAAAGGTCAACAGGCACATTTGATTAAATATTAATTACCAGTATTACTAAATATATCCCAAAAGGCACAAGTATTTGTTTGAAAAATAGCACCTGTTCTTTTTAAATATTGATCGGTGGATATCAATGGAGGTGTAATATAAACCAGTAGAAGAAAACACTTCACTGTATAGTTTAATTATAACATAAATGAGGATGATGAATGACGCCCATCGGGAAATTTATTTGAATATTCAGGACGATAGCATGTAAAAATAATATGAGTATTAACCTTGCTCGTTCTAGACCGACACGCTTTGTCGGTGTTTTATCGCGTAAGTTCACAAGATAATAGTTCGTATTAAAAACAGTCACCCACCAAAAAACATTTCTGACTCCGAGCCGACAAGTATGTGCTCTTACTCTTAAATGCCGCTAGTTTAGCGTTGAAACAGCAAATACTAATGTTAACGTCTTTGTTTGACCCGGTCGGGATTAAAACCAAATACCTCTAGCTCACGAGGAGAACACATTCTCACGAAACAAACCAGGAGAGCGGTAGTAATATCATATTAAAAACTAACGTAGAATTGATAGTTTCACAGAATTTCCACTGTTACTAAAGCAATCTAAAAGTATCTAACCACTGGACGTACAACATATACCAATCAACCAACTTTCCATTTAAATCACACAATACTAGTGCTAATTTTTTTATGGTTTTGCATGATGACGTTAACTAGTCACTTAAACAAAAGTTTATCTACTGTTTTATTATGAATTATGATATGATTTTGTCAGGTAATTATAAAACTAAGAAAGGTAAAAGTGTTTGTTTATGTTACATTAAGACGTGAAACAGGAATGACGAACGATTAAGATAAAAGTGTTTGTTTTCATATAACACGTTGTATTTGAATTTAAAAATGAAGATTAACTTTGCGAAAATAGATCATATATACACGTTTTGATCGAGCTACTGAAACCTACATAACTTGATAATTCATTAGAGTTTACATGCAAAATCTGTAAAACCAAAAAATGATTGATCAATTAACTGGACTGAACAGACAACAGCAATGAGTTTGCATTTACATGTAACGTAGTGTTAGAAAATTACAGAATCAAAACCAAAAGGAACATTTACCCGATTATTGTGAAGGACTTTATACATTTAGGTCCGTTCGATTAGAAGTTGTGAAACAAGCTATTTTAATTGTTAGAATAGTTTTCTTACTGTTTTCTTTTGGTCTGGTCTTTACGAATCGATTTTATGATTACTGACAGATTTAAAACATCAAATATATATATTAAGAATGTTTGTGCAGAACATGTATTTGTCATTCTGTATAGGGTTTTGATTGCCTCATTTTCATAATAGAAAATCGTAATATTCAAAGTTTAAATTAACAAACATAGATTTACCCCTTAATTTTGATAAAAATATCCTATAATGTTATTTTATTGCTAAACAATCTCATAAATTAATAATTAAAAGTTGTAATGCCTTTTAATCGGTCCGTTTTCAATGCAATAAGGTAACTGTTTTGTCTATATCAGTTTGAGTACTGTTTAAATATCATTTGAGTTGAACTTTTTTAGGCTCGTCCAATAAAGGGAAAGTAGGCTTCTGCAAGCGTTGTTTTTGTGCCTTTCATATGTTTTTGACGGTTTGTAAGTCAGTAAAAAGGTTCAACGATTAAATTAATATTGATATCAAAAGACCTCCTCACAACAGGGCTGTTCAAATCCACTCGCCCTTCTGGCTCGGGGATCTCATCATCCCTTTTTGATCGAAGGTATTTTATTATCAATATTAACTTAGCATTGAGCCTTTACTATTACTAAAGTATCAATCTCTTAAAATATGTATGCTATAGAAATATATAAAAGTCAGTCGTCAATTAAGGTTATGTCGGAACGCAGTTATCAGTTAATATTAAAATCATTATTATTAAAATTGTATTACTTTTGTTGAAGAAAGAAACACTATATGTTAATTTTTCGATTTTTAATAGTGCAAACTACCTGATACATTATATACTTAAACATGCTAAAATAATGAATCAATAACATACATGATCAAGATGGTGTTTGTCCTTTCTCACTTTATCTCTTAAACTTTGAGTGCCGACTGCTGTTTCCCCTTGTATGTGTTCCAGTAGTTCGATTTCAGCCTGTTGAGTTAACGCGCAGCTAGCAAATTCAACGTTTTCCTTTGCTTTCCTTCTTGTTCGTGTTTTATTAATAATGTGGATAACTTCCCTCAGTTTCATGTCTTTTTCAATTTTACTTAATCTTGCTTCTAGGATGATTTGATTATTCATAACGTTCTCAATTTTCATTAAAACAGTATTGTTTGCAACGGCATGTGTAAATTCATCGCTTAAATTAGTTTTCTTCCTCATTGTACTAGAACCCTTATGTATAATCTCGTCGTATCTAGTTAGGACAATTATAACGAACAGTTTTTCGTTAGGCTTAAGGGCATTAGTATAGTACAAGCAATTTGCAATTAATGTTGCTGGAATGCACAAAAGAATTGCATGTGGTCCTGGTGACGAAAGTGTTATGGTCTTGCATATTCCATTTCCTACTTCCTGATGTGTTAGTAAGTCTTTTGAGACTGCAGGCATGTCAATGATATTAATTGTGTACTCTTTAGAATCGATTTTTATTTTAGGTAGTGTTTTGAGTATAGCTTCGTTTCTTTTCGTAACATGTGTATAGCAACACTGGTCCGTCGGCATGAAACACTTTACTGCTTGCTTTTTAGCAGATTCAGAAGCTGCTACTAGAACTATTCTTATTTCATTCTCTGGTGGATTGTATCCTGTTGATTCATCTGTGTGTCCTTTTTTCTTCTATTCTAAAAAGAAAGTACAAAGATAGAATGAATTGAGAAAATATAACTCATTTTGAACTGCTTTTTAGGAGACTACAAAATGTAAAATACAGACTTTTCGTAATTTTACATTTTACAACCTCAAACATCTGGTTACCTGTTTTATAAATGAAACCGTGGTCCACATTTTTTGATGGTTGTTTATTCATTTCACAGATCAGTTTGACAATTGGATGTGAGTTGCTGTAATATTACTTAGTGTTTACAGTCATTCGGTGGAGTCGCCGTCTCCCCTCCCCCCCCCCCAACCCCCCCAACCCCACCCCCCAACCCCCCCAAAAAAGGATATATATCCAATCATTAAGTTGTAAGATTATTTTAACTAACGAGATGCTTAGCTATATAAACAGCAACCTTCATGTATACCTACAGCAGTTCTGGAGGATGTCTTGTTTGTTAAATTGCTGATTTGGCCAATATCGTGAAATCTGTAACGTAAGTGTATCCTTTAAAATAGTGCAACAACACAATGACAATACAATGTGTTAAGACTACATATTTTTGATTTGAATGTCGCATTTAACTTGAGTGGGAAAGAGTGTTTCTGTTAAACGGACAATGTTGTTTTTTTAGCGACATTGTAGTTAAACACATTACATCTTAAAATTTTGTGATTTTAATTAAAGCATTTCCTTGCTTAAAAATGAAATATTTAGGCATGTTCACATATAGTTTATGTTGTCATGAGAGGTTTGGCTAACACGTTTCTAGGTTTGAACAGACAAGAAAGGAAATGGTTTGGTACAAAGGTACTTTTATTCAAACACATACCTTGCTTCATATCGACCCTTCATTGTATCAAATCATATAAAATCAACCAATGAAGGCACTTTCTGTGGATATTTCCACGCTGTAAAAGAATATACAACCACAAAAAAAGAATTTGTTCTTCTTACAAAGCGTTTATCTACAAAGAAAAAAAACGTATCACAGTTTAAAGTTTTTATTAACATTAATTATTTGAAGTATCATGTAACAAATCAATTAAATAACTGTCATTAAGATACCATATGTTTTACAGAACTGATTTAGGAATGGAAACATTAAGAAGTATAAGAATATATATGTTTTTTTTTTTTGTATTAAGAAATATTTTAGTAACTACTAGTTTTTTAGAAGGCGGACTGATTCAACTCAAAAACAAATTCACACACAATCGACTTATTTGCTTTACTTTAGGTAAATATTTTATTTCACTTTATGGTGACATGCATGCAATTCAAACTTTTAAATTCGATGACAATATGATTCTCATTTACAAACACTAAAAAACCTCTCGAGTAAACTTTACTTACTCTGGTTTCAACAATCCGAGTTTTCAATTGCTCAATCATGATGTTTTTATACAAGATATAGAAATCCTGCATTGTTGAGGCAGTATCATCATTCTTTCTTAATATCGATAAAAATATATTTGCGGATACTATTTCGGAAATGTTTGCAATGTATTTTGTATGCACGTTTTCAATTTCTATCAACGTGTTAGTGTGTAATTTTAATAGCTTCAAACGCTCAATTTTGACCAACCCGAGTTGTTTTCTATTATGTTAGCACTGCTTTAGTTTATGCACTACAATGTATCTATAGGGAAAAAAAACCTACATCCTCGCCCAAGTTTGTTTCTATGTCAAATGCAACAATTTGAATCATCCATACCTATTATGTCTTAAGATCGAATAAATTCCATATCATTTGCTTTAAAAAATTACTTTACTTTCAATTGTGTATAAGATCGCAATGGTTTCCGTTTGATTGTATAAAAAAATAACGATATACGTCTGAACTAACAAACCGTCACAATATGTCCTTTATATTCCAAAGCAACTTTCAACAATAGTTATGTAAATACTTAAAAGTCCTTAAATTGTCATTTGATACCCAAATAATACAAAGGTGCTTTCTTATTTACAGAGTTAAAGCTTTGCGTTGGCTCGAACTATTTTATGTATCTTTCAATTGATTATTCTTTCTTGTATAAAATTGAGAATGGAAATGGGGAATGCGTCAAAGAGACAACAACCCGACCATAGAACAGACAACAGCAGAAGGTCACCAACAGGTCTTCAATGCAGCGAGAAATTCCCGCACCCGGAGGCGTCCTTCAGCTGGCCCCTAAACAAATATATATACTAGTTCAGTGATAATGAACGCCATACTAAATTCCAAATTGTACACAAGAAACTAAAATTAAAAATAATACAAGACTAACAAAGGCTAGAGGCTCCTGACTTGGGACAGGCGCAAAAATGCAGCGGGGTTAAACATGTTTATGAGATCTCAACCCTCCCCCTATACCTCTAGCCAATGTAGAAAAGTAAACGCATAACAATACGCACATTAAAATTCAGTTCAAGAGAAGTCCGAGTCTGATGTCAAAAGATGTAACCAAAGGAAATAAACAAAATGACAATAATACATAAATAACAACAGACTACTAGCAGTTAACTGACATGCCAGCTCCAGACTTCAATTAAACTGATTGAAAGATTATGTCTTCATCATATGAATATCAGGCACAATCCTTCCCGTTAGGGGTTTAGTATCATACCATCATAACATATATGAGAAGAACATAACCCGTGTCATGCCAACAACTGGTTTTTAAATAATTGTGTTTAGTGCCGATGCAAAGACCCTATAAGTGAATCAATATTAACGCCAAAATATGCAATCTTTAATGACCTGACAACAGTATCGTAACTATATCCCTTCTTAATAAGTCTATTTAAAGGTTTTGTTAGCTTCAGAGGTGAATACTGACATTTTTGTGCTTTATAAAGAATATTTCCATAAAAAATTGGATGTGAAATACCTGAACGTATAAGAAGTCTGCATGTTGAGCTATATTTACGAATGATGTCCTTATACCGATGGTAAAATTTAGTAAATGTTTTGTATGTCTTTTCTGATCCGTATGTCTTTTTTGATCCGATCCGATTGAGTGGTTTAATAACATAATATAATGATTTTATTTGCATGTATTCATTATCTGATGCTATAACTTCCCAATTCAAGATTTCAACATGCTTTATCATATATTAGTATACATGTATAATATATCGATTTTTTTTAATGTTTTTAATCTGATTTTCTTACAGTTCATAATGGTAAAGCAAATTACTGTAGCAAATGCCTATTGTCACCATTTGTGTGTGTATGTAAATAGTGACATTTCCTACAGCAAGACCGGTAAGTTTGCGGTTGGTGTAAATGCTGCTATGTTAGGAGGAGCAAATGTTCGTGTCAGTAAAAACAAAGAATGGGGATTGTCGGAGAAAACTGGTTATACTATGCTTAAACAATATAAAGTTCTTGAATTCCATCCGGACGCTCCGAAAGATATCTGCTATGTGACTATCAAATATGATCCAAACGACGACTATTTCATTTGCAAAGACCATCCTCTGTCCCTCAATCATGGATTGATTGTAGACAAAGACGGCTATGTTGGCAATGCTAAAAAGGGCTCTACATGGATAGCATTGGATGGTGAAAACCATACGCTATTGAAACGTGGTGAACGTGAGTAACTTAGAAGGTCCACAAGGAAATGAACTAGACGTCATCAAAAGAAAAAGAATATTCGTTAATCACAATTCGATTTAACTAGCACATACTTTCTCAAAATATTATTTAACAGTTTGTCTTTGTCTATGAATAGGTTTTATGCTGGATTGTAATTGTCAGATGGCTTGAAAGAAATGGGTTTGAAAGCTTGATACAGTAAAAATCAAGTCTTAACCCCATTTGTATTTCTCTGTTGAAACAGTTATTTGTATTTATAGCGATTAATACTATAAAACACAATGTTGACGCTCGCATTTAATACATCCCAATGAACTTGTGATTAAATGGATATCTCTATATAAAGTTAAATAAACTTAACAAAATGTTTTTAATTTTTTTTTGGTTTTTCAGAAGGTTCTAAATAAAATTATGCGTAATGGAATATTATACACCAAATATTCAAAATCTCAGTTCTTGTGTTTATTTTTTCTCCGTTCAATTTCCGCCTCGTTACCGACTAGAATATTTACAATGAATTAGTTGCAAAAGATGTTTAACGACAACTATGGATCATTTAAGAAGATACAAAACCAAAATAAAATAAAATAACTTGAAGTTTTTCTTATCATACAAATACGCAAACAAAATCAATGTGTGTAGTCATGAGGTAAGCCAGTAACCGTAAGTATCATACATGTCATCAGTTGGGTGTCATGTATGTCTTTAGTTCTCCACAAATACCACTCTCTCTTAGTAATCTGACATAGTGCATTCGACCTTCATTTGTACCATACATGATTGCTACAGGTCCAATAGGAAATATGCTTTTAAATTTTATAGCGTGATTTCTTTTTTTACCATTTTCTAAATAAAGGCAACAGTAGTATACCGCTGTTCGAAAGTCATTAATCGATTGAGAGAAAACAAATCCGGATAACAAACTAAAAACGAGGAAAACACATCAACCACAAGAGGAAAACAACGAAACAACAGAAACACTGACGTGCAACAAAACATAAATGACATTGCAACACACACAAACACGAACTATAAGAAAACAACTGCCTTTTTCATGACTTCGTACAGGAAACTTTATAACAATTACTAAAATATAAATATAGAATTGTGTTAGTAATTAGATAATTAACTGTATTATCTAGCTATGTTGGTATTTCTCCTAAATCTAGCCGTAAATCAAATAAATCGTGTACGTTTTGTTGCTTTAAACTAAAATATTATACACATGATAAATGAACTTGGTGATTAATTATCTTTACTTTTACATACGAATAGAAAATTAAAAAAAAAATAGAATTACAACTACAAACGATAACACATTTTACAATATCCGATCAGAATTACAAATACAACATCATAACAAATACTTGAATGTTGGATAAACAAATACCGTGACACGTCTTTTAGCAATGCAAATTCACACCCAGGAAAACATTCATATTCAAGAAAAGGTCATGTTTGCTACTTAAATGACAATATGAGACGTGGTAAAACATGTCCTTAGTTAGTTCAGACAAAGATACATCATATATATTAACCAATTCGTGATGGTGTCCATAAAATGTACGAAGTGTCATTTCTAATCTTTACCCCTCATAACTTTGTTGGAGCAGTTTCTGCACTAGGAGCACACTCCTGTATATGACGTCCGTATAGTGTGTACAGGCACTAGCATAACGTATCAACTTAAATATGTAAAGACCATACGATGAGGCAGAGGGTATGTTACTGCTGAGAAGCGGAACATTGATAATTGGGAATTTGAAATCGTCCCGTTTGTCATAGAGTTTAGTGTGAAGTCGTTCAACTCATCTTGGAGTTTGATCGAAAGGTCCAATCAATAAAAACCCAACAGTAGAAAAGAGGTGCATCACTATCTTCAACGGCTTCAGTGTATTTCTATACATGCCTGTGCGATAACCAATTACTGTTTAAATCATGCACATGGTGGTTATAAGCAACATGGACAAACTTGATACTGTATGAATGATTATAGATATTTATGTCATTGTAACACGTAACAATGATTACAATTTTAACTTATGACACCTTGAAAGTTTATACCTTATGCAATGTACATCATGTAAAATACCAAGCCCATACACGTATGGTAAAACCATATGAGTACATACATATGGTTCAAATACTCATATGGCCTGAAACAGATACAATACTTTCTAATTAAGAGAATCCAATCTGTATTGAGGAGTGGGAGTCACAATGGCAGATTAATTCCATCCCGAAAAGTGCATAGTGATACGAATAATCAACAAGAGAAATCCACTGTTGAAGAACTACAAGCTACATGGTCACACCTCAGATGTAGTTCAGCATGGAAAATACTTTGGAGTCACCACTAACTACGATCTACAGTGGAAAACCTATATTAACCAGACGGAAGGTAAGGCACCAAGGTCACTGGGTATCCTGAGAAGGAACCTAGGGCGGTACAAACCTTATAGACCAAACAGCCTATTGTTAAAGCGCATCAACTAAGTCAAATTGGTCCTGACAAATAAGCTCTATGACGTTGTTTCTAGCCATGACAAAAACGTCAAATCATAACGTCCTATTTCGCGTTTTTTACGGATTCCAATATGGTTTACGCTTAAAAACACGTCTTCAAAGAAAAGGGGAATTAAGTGTCGCGCTAGTATCTAGTAGAAATTAAACAAAAATGGACACAAAAGATACCACACTATCTGTATTAAACTTCCGTTCAAATACAAAGTTTGAACTCGGCGTTTTGCAAATGCGCCGATCTGCATTTCACTTTTGTTTTCACTTGCGCCGATTTTGACTCATTTCCGCCGATTGTGTGCAGGTAAATTATAGGTGAAAGCTATTTTTTACTATTTATCATAAAAAACCTTTCCGTTAGCCAGTCGTACATATGTTGTGAATTGTCAATTCTAACATGTTAAAAACTGTTCTCCCCTGTTCTCAACGGGAAGGTGGGAGAAACATTTCGAGCAGAATAAGTCAATTTAAAAGAAATCTAAGCACTCGGTTTACATTCACTAAAATCACGGAGTAAAATTATATTTACAGCATTTTAAAGCATCTAAATAAAATCCAGAAAAAATGTTATAAAATGAATTTTATTTGTTCTTGACGAGAACTTATATGCTTCACATCTGATATATTCCTTTCTTGTCATTTCATCTCTTCTATACCCGTTGTACTTGCCAACAACGAAGTCCATTATTTCTTTCTCGTGTTAAAACGAAGTTCCCAAACAATATGACCAACATTATCTTAAACAGAAGGAACTGTTTATATCCATATATTACCAACATACGTTATATGTTTACTACATGTACATGTATTTTACTCGTATAGCAAATATAGTATCTGCGCTAGTAATAAAAAGATAAAATATGCGCTAAGTAAAGAATCAATTCGGCGCAAATTAAAGAACGACATTTGTTTTATTTCGGCACAAATGTCATACGCACGTGTAACTTTACACTGGTAAATTTTTATGACATACGTTTAGAATGTTAACTAACTAACCAATTTATTTTTACAGCTTAATTGACAAAAACTAATAGTGAGAATAAAAATCAGAAAGGTTCGTTGTCTTTTGTCATTTGTTTCACTTTGAATTGTCTTCATACGAAATGATCAAGAGTTCGCTTGATCTACTGAAGCGTATGGCAAACAATATAAGAAAATAATACTCAGTGAATGTGAATTAAAATCAAAATTTACAGTACTGTGTTAAAAACTAAACTTGTTGTAACTTATAACAAAAACAATTGCTCCAAGAATGAGATCCTGTTTTGAGAAATATTTATAGTTCTCAACGGAAATATTTTTCTTGGATTCTAAATTAATTTCTTGAATTAAAAACTTATTTGTATTCTATATTTAATAACTCCTGTGAGGTAGTACTAACGGAAATAATGCCCGGATCGTATTTTTTTAATAGGTTAAATGGATTTATAACGTTTTAGAATCAAAATCTTTATTTACCTATAATTTTTATTTCCTTGTATTTTAAATATTCAGAAATGATGATTCCACAAACTAGATGGAATAATTTGCATACGCTCGTCTTAGTCGGGACACATAATGGTATAAAAAGTCCGTCCGTGATTATGTCCGCCCGTCTGTCACCACAACAGTGGCGAAGGAGTGCACTAGGGCAAACTTCTAAAATTGACGCGACAAACAAAACCCACATATCTAGTCAAATGTAGTCAAACAGTCTGTAAGTTAGCCAGTGTCATCTTTAATTTGACTTGTTATTTTCAATGATTTTGATAATGAGAGGGAGGGGACAAAACAGACTTTTCTTGGTAAAGCGGAGTAAAATGTTTTTTCGAACAATTTTTCATTCCAACTGATGGTGTTACTTAAGGATATTTTTGTGATACTAATAAATACATGTGATTTCTTGTTTACGCCCGTACCGTATAATAAAGCAGGTAAATACAGTTGTTATTTTTGAAAATTTAAATGTGGATTTCAAATGTCCAATTTGCATTTTTTCAAATAGTGCGCCAGCACAGAAAAATTTACTATGACATCATATTCAATGTTCTGAAGAAAGACAACTCTTTTCTTTAAAACGAACGAGAAAAAGACATGAACATAAACTCATCATAGATGAATTTTGTATTTACGCCAGACGCGCGTTTCGTCTACATAAGACTCATTAGTGATGCTCGAATCCAAAAACGTTAAAAAGTACGAAGTTGAAAAGCATTGAGGACTAAAATTCCTAAAAGTTTTATATTGCTAAGTTAATCTATGCCTGAGGTAGAAAAGCCTTAGTATTTCAAAAATTCAGTTTTGTAAACAGTTAATTTATAAATATGACCATATTAATCATGTCAATGATAATTCATGTAAGCACAAAATTACTCATAACTTTTTTGAAAGGTCGGTGACATATAATTTTATTTTGCTTTATTTTGAAGAGTACACATGGCACATTCCTTCTTGAAATTTTTATAAACAAATCACTGGTAAATATTTTGTAATACTGGATACGTTATCATTCTTACGTCTTATTTTTGGCGGGAATGAAATAAATCATATTTTTTTTAAATATGAAAACAATAAGAGTCTTGAACTCTTGAACCAATATTAAATCATCCCGTTTGTCACAACATGTAATCCACGAGGTAATTATATATTTATTTTAATGCGACAAATTGAAATAACTTACACAAAAGTGAAATAATGGTAAAAGTTTTAAAAAAAGAAGATTATCAACAGCAAAAGGGAGTCGAAAAGTCTTAAACGATATTTACAGCTCTTGGATGGTGTACACTTCTTACTAACACCATACATCATTGCAACATTCACCATACACCACCATTACAACATACACCATAACAACATACACCCTGCGCCATTAAACCAAACACGTAACACTTTTGCACCAAGCACCTTACACATTACACCATAATGCATTTTAATTTCAAAGAAAGCGTGCGACTACAAAATTATTTATTTATTTTTAAAAACGTATCACTACATTGTAAATTAATGTATTAAATAAAAAAAAAAGTTCTTTCTCATCAATATTTTGCATAGTTTTAAATGTCTTATACCATTGATTCCCACTATTCCGATCGCACGTTACACCATAACACCATTTCCCTTACACCATACACCTTCTACCATTGCACCATATGCAATACATCATTACACAATACACGCTTTTATGGGAAATAAACACCATCGAAGGGTTGTAAAATGTTCAAAATTTGACTATAATGAAACTTTGCCTTAGTTAGAAAATGTGCCGATAAACGATGTCCAGCTTTAATAGAAGAAAGTTCAATTCATTTAAAAAACGGAAAGCATTTTACCGTTAAACAAAATATGTCTGGTAAAAGTCCAAACGTCATCTTTTCTCTCATATATTCAAATTGTGAGGAATTCTATGTTAGAGAGACAAAAATTGCAGTGCGGACTATAATGACTTTACATAGACAGCAAACCTACCATGAAGATTTAACAATCATCAGAGCTAATGACCATTTCCATCGATTGTGGCTGTTATTGTTAGTACACAGAGGAGGCTGTCACTAAACGGCTACAGGAACTTCGCAGATTTTATACCAAACGAGGTTGTAAGAAATGGGACATAGATTAGGGGTTTGCGCGTGCTGAGACTTATTTGTGAGAGCTGACGTCTCTTCTATTACTGCAGGATAATGGAAGTCGTGTGGTAACAGATGATGCCTGACTTGCCAACAAATACTGAATACTCAAATATTTACTTGCCACTCCACTGGGGCTGTGTACACTATATATTTGTAATGTAACTTGTACGCGCAGAATGTTGTACACCTTCGTCAATGTCGATGTGGAATGCAGTATGTTGGCAAAACAGAACAGCCATTCAACAAACGTATAAATGGTCATCTAAGTGACTACACCTTCAAGCCCGACCTCCCCGTAAGTCGTCATTTGAGATCACCTGGGCATGCCCAAGCTGATCTCAAAAACCTTACGAGTGTTGGTCAAGGACCGACAGACTTGCTCGGGAAAGGTTTTGGATAAGAAAGCTAAGGATAGTTTCCCCAGACGGAATAAATGAAAAAAACAAATAATGAGTCACTCATTTCCCTACCATCACTCATTATCCTGCCATCACTTGTTTCTAGTAATTCCGGCTTCCGTACTGGACTCTTGCAGTTTTAAGGAATTTTATTAATTATACTAGTTTATATAACAGGGTTTTATTCATTTGGGAGGCTTTACAAGTATGCAGTCACGTTCAATTATTTAACCGTAGTGAAAATCCATTAACATGTTAAACTTACGGAGGTCGAGTGACATATTGTTATTGTTCCATTTTTATTTTTTTTTATGTCACCCTGACGGAGTTCGGGTGACATATTGTTATTGTTCCATCCTTTTTTTATAATAATTAGTATTCCACACTTTGTATCCCGACTATTTCTCGGAATCGTGTGGACCAATTGCAATAATCACCATTGCCAGAGGTGCAGTCAGAACTGGCACTTCCAAGATGGACAATGTTACCATGGAAACAGTAAAAGAGTGAAAAAAATTTTAGTTTTGGGTGAATGGTTTGAGTATGTCTGAAAATAAAATCATCAAATTTAAAACATTGTAGCTGTCCTCTATATACATGTTTAGAATGATTTTGAGATTCCTCGGATCTACAATGTTGCCATGGAAACTGTTAAAATAAGAAAAATTTAGAAAATTCTTCAAAAATGTAAAAACTTTAGAGAAATGTTACCTGTCAAATCTAGATGCGGCATTCAACTTTGGAGTTTCAAAAATGACTGATGTTACCATGGAAACTAGGCAAAAATATCAAAATGCTCCAAACTTCATGAAATTTTACAAAACTGTTAAACACCATACATAGATGTCGCATTTGACTTTTGAATTTTCAAAATGGCCACCGTTGCCATGGAAACAGCATGAAAGTGAATATTCGAAAAACGAATCTACCGCTATACAAACTAACACAAAGATATGTTGTCATGCATACATGTGTATTCAGTGATGGGAGATTTCGAAAAGGCTGTTGTTTAGTGGCGATTGGCAGACCAGGGTGTCATCCGCTATTGCTTTCAATGTCCATTCTAGTTATTTTATTTCGGAAAATTTAGAATTGTACCAGCGTCTCTATGATGTTCGAAACCTATGATTGCGTTGGATAACGCAATTTTTATACGTGTGCATGTAAAACAAATTTCTTGGTAGAGGGGTCTCTGATTCATTGTTACCTATTGCAGTATTTCAATCAGCATGACTTTTTAAAATGACAATACGAATACTTGAAATCTAGAATTAAAATAAGGGGTAGGTACAGTTTCCACTTTGTTAGCCGACTTGACGTTAAAACGTTGAATCATAGGTTTGAACGTTGTTTTCAATGTAGACTTTTATATATTTTTTTGTTTGGGCTTGTATTATATTTTCCTTCGGGTTTATATGATCCGTTTATCCTATTTCGACTCTTTAAAATTCAAGAGTCTATCCTTTTTTGAGGTAAATTATATGGCCTTCCAAATACCGTTTCGATCCCTAACATCACTGAAGAGACATTAATTGTCGAAATCCGGATATGGTGTACAAATTTTTGCACCTCATGTTTGTGGTATACCATCTTTTCCACAAGTTTATTGTTTTCTGTTTTGTATTAAATTAATATTAAGATCCATTTTGTTAGATCTGGTGATCAATTTTTTTTGCAATCGCCAATGGCAGTCAGCAGGGTTTAAGAACATCAGTTGTTCGACCTGCTAGTCAAATGCGTGTTGTTAAAATAGACTTTTTCACTTTTTTTGGTCTTTTGGAAATTGTTGTTTGTGCTGTATTTAGACCCCTCTACCAAGAAATTTGTTTTACATGCACACGTATAAAAAATGCGGTTTTTATCCAACGCAATCATAGGTTTGAACGTTGTTTTCAATTTAGACTTTTATATATATATATAACTCGTCTAAACATCAACCCAACAATGTTAGATCTGTAAATTTGCTTTCGCAAATTTTTTGTTCTTCCCTCGCCGGGATTCGAACTCATGGTACTGAGATATCGTGACACCAGATCGCCTGCACTGTATTTGGCGCGGTAGACCACTCGATCACCTTGGCTTAACAAAAATCAAGCTTTCGGTGGCCGGGTGTTACCTTTCCTCGTCAGTTTTAATCTAGCGTCGTAATACAGTACATGATATATAAGGCATGAAGATGGTATAGTTACAGATCAGCTGAATTATCTATTGTAAAGGATCCTACAAATTAATGCAAGATACAGCCACAGAAAAAATTATATTTATAAGTATGTCGGAACCAGTGACAACTCTACAACAGATTTATTTATCGGATCACCAGCAGTGATGGTGATACATGGCTGTATATATATATATATATACTGCTAAATCTAAAGACCGTTTTTATGTTCACCTTTTAAACGTATAACCGAAGAAAGCTTCAAGTCAAACTTATATAAGGGTATATATACTTGATAGGGTATACTGAAAATTTCACCCTTTTACATCGATTACTGTTTCAAACAATAAGCAATTAGCCATATAAATAAGTTTCGGAACTATCCGATGCGATTTCCTTTTAGTCATGTCACATGTTACCTATTACCTTATCTGTACGTTCCGCATCTGTCAGGCGCACCACCAAACGGTGTATTTGGGATTTGCTATATACACGGGTCATAATCACACGGTTTACACTACTAAATTCATCATTGTCGTATTGTTACCTATTGCAGTATTTCAATCAGCATGACTTTTTAAAATTACTGTAAATCAACAAAAGCGTTGTCTGTAAACATCAACATTCGTGAATAGTACTGATCTATGGATCGCACCATTTGATTATTTAAAACAATTTACTGTGGGTTCATATGTTAAAATGAAATAACTATTACAAATTACAAATACCATATCATGCTTTATCGATCAACTGAGAATTAAGAATTTAACTATTGTTTCAACGATATAAAGAAGAAAATTAACATTCCGATTGAATAGTTTGATCAAACCAAAATATTTTGTACCAATCATATATACATATACAAAACATCTGGATATTACTCAACGATCTTTCTTAAGAGGGCACTTGGTCGTGACGAGTAACGATATATGTACATAATAAATACATTATGCATACGGCTAAAACATGTACAAAACAACATTAATAATAAAAACAAGAAACATTAAATGTAATTATCTATACATATTTCGAATAAGAGATATCCCTTATCAGTATTATTATGATGTTGTAAAATTAATCATATCAGTCTATTCTAACTTGAGTATAACGATCTTGAAATGCATACAATTAAAAAACCGAACACAGAAACGCTTGTACAATTATAAAATTTCTATAATGACGTAGGTTATATAGGTATTTACAACAGAGACTGCATATATATGCGTCTAATGAAAATAGTTATGTGCGATATGAACTGGTACATTTCTAAACTTTCAAAGGTGGTGACAGTTATGATGTTACAACAACGACTGCGTGGGAAAACATTTACAATGAACAGCAATGACCGATATAAGCTGGTATAATATTTCAAATTTGACAACAATGAATTAATTACAACAGCGGCTGCGTATTTAAACATCCACATACAAAGCATTTAGATAATGATGAAAACAATAATAATGCATGTTGACAAAGGTTGATTAATTGAACGTGAATGCATACTTGTACATCCTAAATGAATAGAAGCCTGCGATTTAAACTGGTATGATTTAAACAAATGTAGGTTAACAAAAGTTACAAAATAGCAACAGAGATTGTGTAGTAATATTTATATAACCCAAAATGAAAAGCGCTGTGCGAATGGCAACTACATCTTTTCGTTTTTCCCATTCGATGCCAAATGTTTTAATTTTCTTATCCAAAATCTGTCCCGAATGAGTCTATCCTCACTAGACCAAGCAGTGTTGTGGTGTATGATTGTAATGGTCAGTCGATAGCGGGGACTGTCATGATCAATTACTCAACCTTCGTCAAAATTCATCGTTTGATAACACAGATATTAGGCGTTTAAAATGACTGAAAATAAAAACAAAGTGCTACATGAACATGAGCAAATTATGAAGAAAAAGAGCAACAACGTTAACTCTTGATTACTAGTATTTGTAAACAACATTTAGTATTTACAGTTATATGCCAGGGATAAATGTATAATACTATTATTGTTCAAACTGTATACTTACACACATGTATACTTACACACTATTAGACATGTTACGAAATGGTATATACGCGACGATGAGGTTGACAAATAAGACTTTAAATGCGGGTACCATATCAAAACACAAAAGTGATATAAATATTCAGATTACCTGTATATCAATAAAATATGATGATGTGCAATTACAAATATAAATAATCATTTAATTTTTGTTTAGACTATTTATATGTCATGCTGTTAACAAAAAAATCTCCTAAACAATCTGGATTTTAATCAGTAGATGAAAACACCCTAAACATGAAAACAAATTTCATACAAATTTTCCTAGGTATTCAATTGTGTTATCATTTTGCAAAACAACTTTTGTATCAAAATTGTTATCATATACTGAATTATCTCAAACGACTTACTTAACTATTCCTTAAATCAAACAACTTTATTTTACGTCAATCACTTTTCAATCATTGTCAATTTCCATCAAAGAAGGTATTCTCCTTCCAAATAAACAACCACGACCTGATCTTGAACTTGATTACATTCCATATTTTAACACTTATTGGAATGTGATTCAAATGTCGATAAAACTATAAAAGATCATAGGGCATATGTTTCAAATTTCCCCGATAACAAGTTTGCTTTAACCATTTTTTTTCCTAAAATGTCCTGTACCAAGTCAGGAAAATGGCCATTGTTATATTATAGTTCGTTTCTGTGTGTGTTACATTTTAATGTTGTGATTCTGTTATGTCGTAGTTCTCCTTTTATATTTGATGCGTTTCTCTCAGTTTTAGTTTGTAACCCGGATTTATTTTTTTTTCTCAATCGATTTATGAATTTCGAACAGCGGTATACTACTGTTGCCTTTATTTGCTTTCATATTTAAGATATCAGATATCACTTTTGTCAATTTAAAATTCGATCAGATGTTTATCCTTTTATTATATTATACTTTTTTCCGAAATTTAAACTAAAGCTTGACGGAGAATGTTTTGATTAAATTTGTGTATCATTTTTGTAATACCGGATAACTGATAAGAAGTAAACTGACATATTCTTTTCAAAAATATATATTTGTTAATCTGATATTCATAGTTCACAATTGATTACGAAAAGGAAATAAACCATTACAAATGAACATGCAAAATATCATGGTCGCTTCTCGGATCTGTAAAATGCTGTACATTTCAAAAGTCAAAAACTCAGACTGTTTTTTTAGAGTGTTCATACTGCTTACATTCAATTAATTAGGAAATCTGAATAAATGAAGAAACATAGTAAATTTGACATATTAAATAGTACGTTTGACTGTTTTTTAAAAGGAAAAACACGAAACATTATTATGCTATAGCTTTTATCGGATGCCACTTATTCCTGTCAAAATAATTATCGAAAACGATAGTGACCAAATACTAAGAAGGTAAAAAAGCAAGAATGATGTGGATCAAATTAAACCTTTTCAATTTAATTTTTACTTTCTGTTGTGTTCCGATTTTTGCAGAATTTTCTCGGAGTTAAGTATTTTTGTGATTTAACTTTTTTCTGTAAACAAATAATCTTGCAATATGACGATATAAGTAATCACTGGATCCATTTTTAAACGTTTTTTTTTATTTAAACCGAGTATAAGGACTCATAATCTTTTATGATTTCATTACATGTAACCCTAGTGTTTTTAAGCAATATAATGTTTTTTTTATAACACGTGAGAGAAATAAAAAAACATAAGGAAGAAATACTGTCAAAAACAGTAGCAAAAAAAGAGATATAAACCCACGTATTCTACTAAAGACTTGAACCCCCAACCCACCCAATTATATATAAATGTATATCTATATATCAGTGTTGATACCTGAAACATCATTTCGGTAATGATTTTTTTTTCAAAATGAAATTGTCATAGCTAAATTTCATACAACATACGTTTCTCAATTTTAAAGGATGCAAGTTTGATACAAGAGATTAATGTATTTATTATTGTATATTATTTGTTTTAATTTTCAGTGCACTATAATGCATACGACAGTCGCATTCTGGTTAATTTTGAAATACAAAAAGAAATTATATTTGCAAGACTTAGACTGTTTTCCTTCGAATTCCCCCTTGTTAATACAATGAACAATCGTGGTCTTTTTGTTATAAAAAAATGCAACTGATTGCTTTAAAAATAACTTTTTTTACCTTCTAAGATGTTGCAGCTTCAATAGAATACATTGAACTTAATATCAGCAAATGTAACTACATTATGTAACCTCTCCATATCAATTGATCGACTGGTATACTTGTTTTTCACTGTTTTTTTGTAATTGTAAGGCTTTCATTTATACATTTAATTAAGGAAGCTAACAGTAAACAGAAGAGACAGTTTTCAGATCAGTTAAATCCAAGGTTGAATGTAGGCCTGACCCACACAAACGTTTTGAGCTGGTTTAGCTGGGGAAGGCAATAACTAGAAAATCCCGAAAAAAGGACTTACAACTATGCATGTTATATGCAATTTCTTAATTATTTTTTGACATTTTATTTTCCTACAGATTTAACAGAACGCTTCAAAAATGTTATGTATTACTCTAATGCTATATCATAATTTGACATCGAAAATCATTTAGGAGACTTAATTGAAAGTGACAGATCAAGAAAATCACACTGTAAGCTTATATTCCCGTTGACATTTCATTATCAATAAACAAGAACCGACAAATGAATCGAATTGTATAATATTTAAGGAACCATTATAAAAAAAGACAATCACACAAATAAAAAATCATAACATAAAAAATGTGCAAATTAATTTATTCGTTTTTCTATGTCTATTGATTTTGATATTACATTTTTTATTTGTGTTTCTTTATTTTTGTTATTGAAACATCTCATGAGCGTCCATTCTGATAAATGCTTGATTGAAAATATAAAAAGAATGCAATCAAATATTAACATGATTTAAACAAAAATGTTTGCTATATTTGCGTGTGTTTATTATAAAACATACATGACATGATTTTTATCTTACATTTTAATAGAATCATTCTTGACGATAAGTGTGTTTTGTCTTTGTTTTCTTTTTACCGGGTTTATGAGTCAAAGTTTGAACATATATGATAAAATCATTCATTATGATTTAGGTATATATTTCATAATGCTAATTTCAAATCTTTATGATTGAATACGTAAATATCTCTGTGGGAGAATGTTTGAAACAATTTAAATAGTAATCATTCTTGATATCCAAATAAGTTAATCGTTATCAATCGCATACCAATAATTAAGTTTACATAATAGGATTTAAACAATAAAAATGACTAACTATTGGCCAACATTCAATAAATTTGAATTGTTACGTTCCCATTGACGTAATCCTTTTATTCATTTTTATACAGTCTGTTGGTTATTTCTTTATATAATCAAGATTGTGTCAAAATATCTTTAATCAGATTGCAACGATAGACACAATATTTGGCATGCTGCATACATTATGTCGACCATCATTTGTTTATTGAAATAATCTAAGGATTTAAATTACTGTAAATCAACAAAAGCGTTGTCTGTAAACATCAACATTCGTGAATAGTACTGATCTATGGATCGCGCCATTTGATTATTTAAAACAATTTACTGTGGGTTCATATCTTAAAATGAAATAACTATTAAAAATTACAAATACCATATCATGCTTTATCGATCAACTTAGAATTAAGAATTTAACTATTGTTTCAACGATATAAAGAAGAAAATTAACATTCCGATTGAATAGTTTGATCAAACCAAAATATTTTGTACCAATTATATATACATATACAAAACATCTGGATATTACTCAACGATCTTTCTTAAGAGGGCCCTTGGTCGTGACGAGTAACGAAATATGTACATAATAAATACATTATGCATACGGCTAAAACATGTACAAAACAACACCAATAATAAAAACAAGAAACATTAAATGTAATTATCTATACATATTTCGAATTAGAGATATCCCTTATCAGTATTATTATGATGTTGTTAAATTAATCAAATCAGTCTATTCTAACTTGAGTATAACGATCTTGAAATGCATACAATTAAAAAACCGAACACAGAAACGCTTGTACAATTATAAAATTTCTATAATGACGTAGGTTATATAGGTATTTACAACAGAGACTGCATATATATGCGTCTAATGCAAATAGTTATGTGCGATATGAACTAGTACATTTCTAAACTTTCAAAGGTGGTGACAGTTATGATGTTACAACAACGACTGCGTGGGAAAACAGTTACAAAGAACAGCAATGACCGATAAGCTGGTATAATATTTCAAATTTGACAACAATGAATTAATTACAACAGCGGCTGCGTATTTAAACATCCACATACAAAGCATTTAGATAATGATGAAAACAATAATAATGCATGTTGACAAAGGTTGATTAATTGAACGTGAATGCATACTTGTACATCCTAAATGAATAGAAGCCTGCGATTAAAACTGGTATGATTTAAACAAATGTAGGTTAACAAAGGTTACAAAATAGCAACAGAGACTGTGTAGTAATATTTATATAACCCAAAATGGAAAGCGCTGTGCGAATGGCAACTACATCTTTTCGTTTTTCCCATTCGATGCCAAATGTTTTAATTTTCTTATCCAAAATCTGTCCCGAATGAGTCTATCCTCACTAGACCAAGCAGTATTGTGGTGTATGATTGTAATGGTCAGTCGATAGCGGGGACTGTCATGATCAATTACTCAACCTTTGTCAAAATTCATCGTTTGATAATACAGATATTAGGCGTTTAAAATGACTGAAAATAAAAACAAAGTGCTACATGAACATGAGCAAATTATGAAGAAAAAGAGCAACAACGTTAACTCTTGATTACTAGTAATTGTAAACAACATTTAGTATTTACAGTTATATGCCAGGGATGAATGTATAATACTATTATTGTTCAAACTGTATACTTACACACTATTAGACATGTTACGAAATGGTATATACGTGACGATGAGGTTGACAAATAAGACTTTAAATGCGGGTACCATATCAAAACACAAAAGTGATATAAATATTCAGATTACCTGTATATCAATAAAATATGATGATGTGCAATTACAAATATAAATAATCATTTAATTTTTGTTTAGACTATTTATATGTCATGCTGTTAACAAAAAAATCTCCTAAACAATCTGGATTTTAATCAGTAGATGAAAACACCCTAAACATGAAAACAAATTTCATACATATTTTTCTAGGTATTCAATTGTGTTATCATTTTGCAAAACAACTTTTGTATCAAAATTGTTATCATATACTGAACTATCTCAAACGACTTAGTTAACAATTGCTTAAATCAAACAACTTTATTTTACGTCAATCACTTTTCAATCATTGTCAATTTCCATCAAAGAAGGTATTATTCTTCCAAATAAACAACCACGACCTGATCTTGAACTTGATTACATTCCATATTTTAACACTTATTGGAATGTGATTCAAATGTCGATAAAACTATAAAAGATCATAGGGCATATGTTTCAAATTTCCCCGATAACAAGTTTGCTTTAACCATTTTTTTTTCCTAAAATGTCCTGTACCAAGTCAGGAAAATGGCCATTGTTATATTATAGTTCGTTTCTGTGTGTGTTACATTTTAATGTTGTGATTCTGTTATGTCGTAGTTCTCCTTTTATATTTGATGCGTTTCTCTCAGTTTTAGTTTGTAACCCGGATTTATTTTTTTTCCTCAATCGATTTATGAATTTCGAACAGCGGTATACTACTGTTGCCTTTATTTGCTTTCATATTTAAGATATCAGAAATCATCACTTTTGTCAATTTAAAATTCGATCAGATGTTTATCCTTTTATTATATTATACTTTTTTCCGAAATTTAAACTAAAGCTTGACGGAGAATGTTTTGATTAAATTTGTGTATCATTTTTGTAATACCTGATAACTGATAAGAAGTAAACTGACATATTCTTTTCAAAAATATATATTTGTTAATCTGATATTCATAGTTCACAATTGATTACGAAAAGGAAATAAACCATTACAAATGAACATGCAAAATATCATGGTCGCTTCTCGTATCTGTAAAATGCTGAACATTTCAAAAGTCAAAAACTCAGACTGTTTTTTTAGAGTGTTCATACTGCTTACATTCAATTAATTAGGAAATCTGAATAATTGAAGAAACAAAGTAAATTTGACATATCAAATATTACGTTTGACTGTTATTTAAAAGGAAAAACAAGAAACATTATTATGCTATAGCTTTTATCGGATGCCACTTATTCCTGTCAAAATAATTATCGAAAACGATAGTGACCAAATACTAAGAAGGTAAAAAAGCAAGAATGATGTGGATCAAATTAAACCTTTTCAATTTAATTTTAACTTTCTGTTGTGTTCCGATTTTTACAGAATTTTCTCGGAGTTAAGTATTTTTGTGATTTAACTTTTTTCTGTAAACAAATAATCTTGCAATATGACAATATAAGTAATCACTGGATCCATTTTTAAACGTTTTTTTTTTTTATTTAAACCGAGTATAAGGACTCATAATCTTTTATGATTTCATTACATGTAACCCTAGTGTTTTTTAAGCAATATAATGTTTTTTTTATAACACGTGAGAGAAATAAAAAACATAAGGAAGAAATACTGTCAAAAACAGTAGCAAAAAAAGAGATATAAACCCACGTATTCTACTAAAGACTTGAACCCCCAACCCACCCAATTATATATAAATGTATATCTATATATCAGTGTTGATACCTGAAACATCATTTCGGTAATGATTTTGTTTTCAAAATGAAATTGTCATAGCTAAATTTCATACAACATACGTTTCTCAATTTTAAAGGATGCAAGTTTGATACAAGAGATTAATGTATTTATTATTGTATATTATTTTTTTTAATTTTCAGTGCACTATAATGCATACGACAGTCGCATTCTGGTTAATTTTGAAATACAAAAAGAAATTATATTTGCAAGACTTAGACTGTTTTCCTTCGAATTCCCCCTTGTTAATACAATGAACAATCGTGGTCTTTTTGTTATAAAAAAAATTCAACTGATTGCTTTAAAAAAAACTTTTTTTACCTTCTAAGATGTTGCAGCTTCAATAGAATACATTGAACTTAATATCAGCAAATGTAACTACATTATGTAACCTCTCCATATCAATTGATCGACTGGTATACTTGTTTTTCACTGTTTTTTTGTAATTGTAAGGCGTTCATTTATACATTTAATTAAGGAAGGTAACAGTAAACAGAAGATACAGTTTTCAGATCAGGTAAATCCAAGATTGAATGTAGGCCTGACCCACACAAACGTTTGGAGCTGGTTTAGCTGGGAAAGGCAATAACTAGAAAATCCCGAAAAAAGGACTTACAACTATGCATGTTATATGCAATTTCTTAATTATTTTTTGACATTTTATTTTCCTACAGTTTTTAACAGAACGCTTCAAAAATGTTATGTATTACTCTAATGCTATGTCATAATTTGACATCGAAAATCATTTAGGAGACTTAATTGAAAGTGACAGATCAAGAAAATCACACTGTAAGCTTATATTCCCGTTGACATTTCATTATCAATAAACAAGAACCGACAAATGAATCGAATTGTATAATATTTAAGGAACCATTATAAAAAAAGACAATCACACAAATAAACAATAATAACATAAAAAATGTGCAAATTAATTTATTCGTTTTTCTATGTCTATTGATTTTGATATTACATTTTTTATTTGTGTTTCTTTATTTTTGTTATTGAAACATCTCATGAGCGTCCATTCTGATAAATGCTTGATTGAAAATATAAAAAAAATGCAATCATATATTAACATGTTTTAAACAAAAATGTTTGCTATATTTGCGTGTGTTTATTATAAAACATACATGACATGGTTTTTATCTTACATTTTAATAGAATCATTCTTGACGATAAGTGTGTTTTGTCTTTGTTTTCTTTTTACCGGGTTTATGAGTCAAAGTTTGAACATATATGATATAATCATTCATTATGATTTAGGTATATATTTCATAATGCTAATTTCAAATCTTTATGATTGAATACGTAAATATCTCTGTGGGAGAATGTTTGAAACAATCTAAATAGTAATCATTCTTGATATCCAAATAAGTTAATCGTTATCAATCGCATACCAATAATTAAGTTTACATAATAGGATTTAAACAATAAAAATGACTAACTATTGGCCAACATTCAATAAATTTGAATTGTTACGTTCCCATTGACGTAATCCTTTTATTCATTTTTATACAGTCTGTTGGTTATTTCTTTATATAATCAAGATTGTGTCAAAATATCTTTAATCAGATTGCAACGATAGACACAATATTTAGCGTGCTGCATACATTATGTCGACCATCATTTGTTTATTGAAATAATCTAAGGATTTAAATTACTGTAAATCAACAAAAGCGTTGTCTGTAAACATCAACATTCGTGAATAGTACTAATCTATGGATCGCGCCATTTGATTATTTAAAACAATTAACTGTGGGTTCATATGTTAAAATGAAATAACTATTAAAAATTACAAATACCATATCTATTTATCGATCAACTGAGAATTAAGAATTTAACTATTGTTTCAACGATATAAAGAAGAAAATTAACATTCCGATTGAATAGTTTGATCAAACCAAAATATTTTGTACCAATCATATATACATATACAAAACATCTGGATATTACTCAACGATCTTTCTTAAGAGGGCCCTTGGTCGTGACGAGTAACGATATATGTACACAATAAATACATTATGCATACGGCTAAAACATGTACAAAACAACATCAATAATAAAAACAAGAAACATTAAATGTAATTATCTATACATATTTCGAATAAGAGATATCCCTTATCAGTATTATTATGATGTTGTAAAATTAATCATATCAGTCTATTCTAACTTGAGTATAACGATCTTGAAATGTATACAATTAAAAAACCGAACACAGAAACGCTTGTACAATTATAAAATTTCTATAATGACGTAGGTTATATAGGTATTTACAACAGAGACTGCATATATATGCGTCTAATGAAAATAGTTATGTACGATATGAACTGGTACATTTCTAAACTTTCAAAGGTGGTGACAGTTATGATGTTACAACAACGACTGCGTGGGAAAACATTTACAATGAACGGCAATGACCGATATAAGCTGGTATAATATTTCAAATTTGACAACAATGAATTAATTACAACAGCGGCTGCGTATTTAAACATCCACATACAAAGCATTTAGATAATGATGAAAACAATAATAATGCATGTTGACAAAGGTTGATTAATTGAACGTGAATGCATACTTGTACATCCTAAACGAATAGAAGCCTGCGATTTAAACTGGTATGATTTAAACAAATGTAGGTTAACAAAGGTTACAAAATAGCAACAGAGACTGTGTAGTAATATTTATATAACCCAAAATGAAAAGCGCTGTGCGAATGGCAACTACATCTTTTCGTTTTTCCCATTCGATGCCAAATGTTTTAATTTTCTTATCCAAAATCTGTCCCGAATGAGTCTATCCTCACTAGACCAAGCAGTGTTGTGGTGTATGATTGTAATGGTCAGTCGATAGCGGGGACTGTCATGATCAATTACTCAACCTTTGTCAACATTCATCGTTTGATAACACAGATATTAGGCGTTTAAAATGACTGAAAATAAAAACAAAGTGCTACATGAACATGAGCAAATTATGAAGAAAAAAGAGCAACAACGTTAACTCTTGATTACTAGTAATTGTAAACAACATTTAGTATTTACAGTTATATGCCAGGGATGAATGTATAATACTATTATTGTTCAAACTGTATACTTACACACATGTATACTTACACACTATTAGACATGTTACGAAATGGTATATACGCGACGATGAGGTTGACAAATAAGACTTTAAATGCGGGTAACATATCAAAACACAAAAGTGATATAAATATTCAGATTACCTGTATATCAATAAAATATTGTGTTTAAACTGCAGAGTTATGATGTCCGTGTACATTATTTTATTATAACAAACGTAGACTACCTTTGAAAACGATTTTGAACAGATATATCATGTTATGGCGGGGTATTTGCGAAAAATACCAGTCAAGGGACTGTAAAATTTCCCGAGCCGCCAGGCGAGTGAAATTCCGTCCCAAGACTGGTATCTTTCGCAATTTTTTTTATATTTTGGAATTCTGACAGGAGGCGAGGGTATTGCAGAATTGATATAAAATCCAGAAGGAAAGCCAAGCAAAAAGGAGTTATGAGAGAAAATAAATCCCTCGCTAACCCTAAAAAAATAAAGAAACTTTCAACTTGTGTTTTTTTTTTAAATGTTTGTACTCGGTAGAGACGGACATTTCAAAAAAAGGTGTGTTCACCCACCGTCAGAACCTTTGGACTGGTAATACTCAATTCTGTACCTACTTATCATAAAATATTATGAAATTCAGCTAGCGGGCGGGTAGATATGCGGGCGAGCAAGTGAAGAAAGTACCCGTTTTAATCAATACACTTCTTACCTTTAGAGCCTCACCAGCCCTTAATAATCTGTTTATGCCTATTCAGGATAGATTAATTTCCCTTTTATTATACATATTCTTGCAAAAGTTTCAAAACATTCCGCACTGTAATTTCTGGGGTCTGAAATTGTCTTACCCTTTGACCTGCTTTTCCTACTGTCCAAAATGTACTCGTTGTGATATCACTCTAATGCATGTATTTTCTTTGTTTATTTCTCTAACTATAACTATGTCTTTACAAAAACAAATACAAATAGTTTAAACTTAAATTGTAAATCATCTTGTAAGGTTTCTATGTTCCCCGTTTGTTATCTTCTTTGGCGCCATTATATTATACATATTCCTGCAAACGTTTCAAAACATTCCGCATTGTAATTTCTGGGGTCTGAAATTGTCTTACCCTTTGACCTGCTTTTCCTTCAGTCCAATGTGTACTCGTTGTGATATAACTCTAATGCATGTATTTTCTTTGTTTATTTCTCTAACTATAACTATGTCTTTACCAAAACGAATACAAATAGTTTAAACTTAAATTGTAAATCCTTTTGTAAGGTTTCTATGTTCCCCGTTCGTTATTCTCTTTGGCGCCATAAACACACATATATTAATATGGAACACGCTACTAGGCGCTTAAAACTTTTTTTAGTCCGTGGATGCCTATAGAAAAAAATAACCAGACTCTATATCTTTGTGCGGGTTTTGCAGAGATTGATTATTTTTTTTGTTTTTTTGTCCAGTGACAAATATTTCATGCATATTATCAGGACGAGGTTCAGTGGTGAAAGGACAGTTTGATATCGTAATTGATGAAGTAAAATATCAAACTGGTTATATTTGATTTTGTTTGAATCTAGAAGTGAAAAACATCGCCCCCTCCCTGCAAATAAGTACACCTTTCCCATGCCATAAGCAAAGTTATGAGAACATTTTTGTATAATGTTTAATGAAGCATGAAGTGTGTCGGATACCTGGTTAACATCACTCAATTGAGTTTTACCTAATATTCTAATCGATAATTTATGTTTTGACACAGTCCCCACATATAAAGTCTGATTTGTCAACCTCAGCGTCGAGAATATACCTTTTCGTAACATTTCTATTAATTACATGCGTGCTGCATATTCTTGTGATTTATTGTGTTATCATTGGAATGGAAAAGGTTGTAGAAAGATTGCTTCACATTTGAATATTCATAATAAATTGTAAAGTTTTGGTATCAAATGGAAATAAAAGTGTTTTGTTAATAGCGGCTGAAAATGATTTAAAAAATATTTATTTATAAAAGAGCGTAAGAGAGAGTGAGTAATGTTTTTACATTTTTATGTTTTACACTCATTATCTAATTTAGTATCCCCATACTTATTTAGAATATTTTTTCCGATATATGCAAGTGACTTTCATGTTTAATGTTTCATGTTTTGCTGCTATTGTTTTGGTGCTTTTGTAAATGATGCACACGTATTAGACATATAAATCATTAACACTATAAAGAAGTTTTGTAGAACCGACATATTTCGTATATTTCCATCGTATATATTTGCATCTTTGAATTTGAGCAAGTCTCATGACCTTGATAATTGTTTTCCTAATCTGCGCAATAACGCTTATTATAGACGACTTAAACAGTTCATTTGCTGGATGGTCTTTTCATAGACGTCTTTATATATATGCATGTTTATTCGTCTAAATATATATGACAAATCCACGACAAAATTTCTCCGTCAGATAATTATATACATGTACTATATAGGAATAAGACCTCAATACATATATCTGCTTCGTCTGAATACACAAAAACGATGTTAGACCTGTAATTTTTTTAAATGTTGTTCTTACCTCAGCGGGATTCAAACCTGTGCTTCTGTGACTTCATGTTAATAGCATTCCAACTAGACGACTCGACCAACTATGCTATACCATAATTGAGCTGTCGTTGGTCGAGTTAGGCATGTCTTTTTAGGCTTTGTATGGGATTGGAAAGCAGTACGTAATGCTTTGTGGCAGACACACAGTATACCTTGTAGAACAACACTATTGATTTTTCGTGAAAAATGATGATTTTACTTATGTAAGTAGGATCAATACTATTTTATCATATACGTGTTAATATGTGACAACTTCACATATATTCTCAGATAACCAATATAATATGCCTACGAATGCTACTTTAACGTACTATTCTTAGTTTTTTCTATCTCGTGTATCCCCGTTATGTGACATACGATATTCTTAAGACGTGTATTTGATTTGGGTAGTGTGTTACTTTGGTATGAAATGACAATTATTTTTTATGATTTTATGTGTTAATTATTGTTATTTTTATAAACATGTAGAGAGAGGCATAATAAACGCAGAGTTTAAAAAACCAATTAGTTAAAGATAAACAGTTAATACTTTGACCAAACAAAAACACGAATGACTTGAATATTTACATCAGTCTACACAAAACAATTTACAAATCTGAGGACTCCGAATCATGTAAAAATTATACATTAAACTACTAATTGATCATAACAACTTAACTTAAAACTGTGGATGATCTTAGATGCTTTTAAAAGCAACTTTGGAAAACAAAATGATTTTGTACAACACGTGTTCGAGGCTTGTATCCTGTTTGTGTTTAAAGAGAAATAACTCAACATGTCAAGCACAACGTTTAACATAATACACCAATGTACAATTATATCTTCAAATTATTAATAGTGATGCTTTACCTTCAAGATACGTATTTTCAATGAAAGACTTTTATCTTAATTATATATCTGTCTATAGTAGAATAAGTTCGTTTTATCCTTTATGTCTTGTGAATAAGTAGTTTCATTTCAAATGTGTATCTTTACAACGTATATAAAATGAAAAAAAAACTATAATACATTATTTCCTGGCGGTGAGGTTTAGACGTCCAATTCTACAGCGATACAAATAAAAAGCGACAAGAAATAATTACGAAGGTAAAAATAGACACACATAAACAATTACACACTTATAACATATGAACTTTCATCTTTAATATGGGGATAGCAAAGTTTCTCGTGCAGAACAAATCACAGTTTCTTGTAGTTAAAATCGACAACTTTAGACAAAGACGAGTATTATTCAACAGTTATCTGATTAGGATGATGTTAAGAACAATATTCCACACCGATCTATGTATCTTTTGCACAAATCATGCTTTTTCATGTACGAACGGTATACAGCAACGCAATTTTAGAGATAAAGTTATGACAAATCACAGTTTTGATAATAGATAAGGCTTACGTTTAATCAATTTAAATGTATCATTAGAACGATTTCATGCTCAGTTTTACTGTGGAAAATAAACCAAACCCCCATTGTGTATTTTCAAAAAAAAGTTATATACATTGTACACTGAAAAATATCTAAATCAATAGGGCAAACACCAAACAGTCACTAGTTTTTGGTGCAATTTCATAGTTACTTAACAAAATATATGCAACAACACTTATCACGAAGCCATGGCTGTATCAATGCTTTAATGATGATACCATTTGTCTTACAAAATATAACTTATCATTTCAATGAACAAATCAATCATCGTATGTAAAACCTATGCCGCGCACTAATACTTTACGTTCTTAGATAGGAATATCAACATCAATAGTTATCTAATGTACCGGGATTATAATTTAATACGTCAGACGCGCGTTTCGTCTACATAAGACTCATCAGTGACGCTCAGATCAAAAAAGTTATAAAGCCAAACAAGTGCATAATTGAAGAGCATTCAGGACCCAAAATTCCCAAAAGTTGTGCCAAATACGGCTAAGGTAATCTCTGCCTGGGATAAATAAAAACTTAGTTTTTCGAAAAATTTAAAGTTTTGTTAACAGGAAATTTATAAAAAACAAATGACCATATAATTCATATTTATGTCAACACTGTAAGTGCTGACTACTGGGCTGGTGATACCCTCGAGGACGAAACGTCTATTAGCAGTGGCATCGACCCAGTGGTGTAAATAGTTATCAAAGGTACCAGGATTATAATGTATTTATGTCAACACCGAAGTGCTGATTACTGCTCTGGTGATACCCTCGGGGACGATACGTCCACCAGCAGTGGCATCGACCCAGTGTTGTAAATAGTTATCAAAGGTACCAGGATTATAATTTAATACGCCAGACGCGCGTTTCGTCTGTATAAGACTCATCAGTGACGCGAAGATCAAAATAGTTGTAAAGCCAAACAAGTACAAAGTTGAAGAGCATTGAGGACCCATAATTCCTAAAAGTTGTACCAAATACTGCAGAGGTAAACTATGCCTGGGAAGAAAAAATCCTTAAAAATTCTAAGTTTTGTAAACAGGAAATTTATAAAAATGACCATAAATTTGATATTCATGTCGACACCGAAGTGCTGATTACTGGGCTGGTGATACCCTCTTTTGTTTAGTATTATGAGATTTTGCTCTAACACGATTTACCTATCGCATTAGACTTATTAACGGGCTTGTACTGACATGAGCAACACGACAGGTACCACATGTGACGCAGGATCTGCATACCCTTCTGGAGCACTAGAGCACCTGCGATGACACCTTGTTTTGATTGTGGTTCTTGTTGCTCAGTCGTTATTTTTTTGTTTTATGTTTTGTGTACTATTGTTTCTCTATTTGTCTATGTTTTTGCCAAAGCGTTGTCAGTTTTTTTTCAAGTTATTATTTTGAATGTCCGTTTGATATCGTTCACCTCTTTTTTTCCTTTTTGACATTTTTTTTAAAACATAAGGCATGATCGAATTTATTTAGAAAAAGAGAAAAAGAAAAACTAACATTGTGTTGCTTATTTTTGCATATGTATCTTCCCAGTCATTACGTTATTCAAATCACATTTTGGATGATTCATAAGATAACATTGCGACATGAACATAAGTTACGTATTGTTTTTAGGTCTCCCGTTTGAATTTTTGTTGGAGTTCTGTATTTTTGTTATTTTTCTTTTTAATTTACATTTAAATGATTGTAAAATGTATTGATATGACTTTGTTCGCGATATTTGATTAACATAAACAAAGCAATCCGTTTAGACGCAAGTTTCAAATGTTAGTGTTTCACTTGTATTGAAACACGCTGTAATCGCATTTAACATATGCAGCTTTTGTGAGAATTAGTGACAATTTAACGATGAGGTAATTTTTTTATCTTTAAAAACAGAAAAGCTTTCAAACGCGACTAACATGTGTTTCATGTTTAGTCAAGACATAATGTTAGTTTTAATTCTAATAATGAACACATAACAAAGCATTTGAATCATAATACACGTGCATGATTTTGAGTAAAAGAAACATGTAGAAAATGTATAGAAAATATCAAGCGAGCAATAAAAACATGGCAAAAGCCGCTCTATTGTTAAAATTGCAACAAACAAAGGATGAAAAGGAATAAATCCAGACACTGCAAAGCAATCAACAGCTTTCGTTGAATAATTGACTTTTGTATCTCTGTTTTCTCTCTTATATTCATCTGTTTGTATCTCGACATCTGTTGCTAAAACTCACTCTGAAATTTCTTCCATTATGATCCAAATGTTCCGCAACAAGAAAGTATGACAAAACATTGATTGATCTAAGTCATTTACGGCTGCATTGCATCTACAAATGTATACATGATCTGGCAGTGTATTAACCAAGACGGTTACTCTATAAAAGAATAGGTAAAAGATTAAATTAATAACAAAATGAACATAAATGTAAAGATGCATATAACGGTATGTGCTATCCAACAGATTAATATCTTCTCAAAATGCAACTAACTTATTGAAAGTCGTCACTTATGAAATTGACATTTGTGTTTTGTTATTAATTGTGTTTTTCGCTATATGCATGTTTCCCTATCGTATTGATTTTTTTGTTATTTCTGTGTGTTGTCAATTACGAGATTTTAACGTAAATTACCACTTGCTGCTTTCAAAGATTATAATCATATCCATGTTGTATATAAACATCACATACTATAGTTACGCTTAGTTGATGTTTCGGTGTATTATTATTTGTTTATTATTATCGTCCAATGACTTCCAAAAGCTGCTCGAATATGTAGACATACGTATTAACATAATGTACCAATTTTTCTGCACCATGTACGCATTTCGACAATCAATGTATCTGCAGTGATGCCCAAGACCAACATATTTGAAAATAAAAAGCGATTAGAAGGACGAAGACGTAAGACAGGTCTGATTCTAAAAGTAAAAAAAAAAAAAAAATACAGACACGTGTATTATAAATGTTAATGAGACAGTTATCAAACAACACAAAGCAGTTTACTAAGCAGTTTGAGCCATGGTTTTCAACAAATATTACCGAATTGTGTAAAAACCTCTTATTTAAAGTGTCAAGTTCGGTCCATATATTGAGTATAGTGTTTTATTTAGAATTACTATGTCTTCATGGTAGAAATGTTCATTTTAGCTAAAGAACACCTATATTTTCGACATTTCCTGATGAATAAGGTGGATATTTACAATAAGTTATCCTCTAATTTAATAATTTGAATCATCATATTTTTACATCCCAGGTAAATCGTTCATTTTCGAAATTGTCATTCTTGGACAAAGAATAGATTTGTTATGCTGAGATTTTTTTTGCTGAAAAGTTTATATATTTTCCTCATAATAATAACTGTCCTCAAAATTAAAAGTTGTAGTCTCGTTGTTTGACTGTTTTAAGTTATTATGATGTTAAGACATTTTGTCAATTAAGAAATATAATTATCTGGTTGGAATTAAAATGTTTAATCTGATGCCTTAGTTAGAGAGAGTGCAAAAATATCTGCCCTGTAAGGACCAACCACAGCAACTCTATCAGGGGTCAGCAGATGGCATTTTACAAGACGAGATAACAACTAACCTCGTTTAAAGTTTAACATTTACCACCCTTCATCCCAATATACATAATATAAATAAGCATGAAGGTTTTGTCACTAAACATTGAACAAGTAACAATAAATCAAAATTCACAAGTTAATAGCATAGGTATATGGTGGTATGGAAATATATAAAAATAGTAAATATAAAGACGGTTTGCTATTTTACAAAAATAGTAATATGTAATGATATATTTTTACCATGTGTTAGGCATACATTCCAGGAAGCTTTTAAAACCAGTTACAATTCACCATTTTCTACATGAGAAAATTTCTGTATCAAGTCTGTAATATGACAATTGTTATCCATTCGTTTGATACGTTTGAACTTTTGACTTTCTGTCCAGATTTTTTACTCGGAATACGGTATTTTTGTTATTTTACTTCTGAGCTATTATCATATATCGCATGGAATTCCAGGATTAATCGCCAAATTCCGAACATACATCTCAATTGTACATTTTCGGTAAAAACACATAAAAAGTAGGTACAAAACAATTATTAGGAAAATATATATAAAACAATATACACTTAAAAAAAACCCACACACAATGAATGCATTTTTATAACGATTCCAGACTTATTCAAAACGTTACTTAACTAGTTTTTATTTTCAAAACAGTGTTCATTATGTTTAATTGAGTTTTTTTTTTTATCGTCAATATAAAACTATATTTTAATGATGTTTTTCTACTCTGTCGATGCATATGATAGAACTATGTCTTATCGTATGTACTGTTTTTGGTGTCCGACGTCTGCAAACTTTTCACTTTTTTAACTTCTTCTTGGGAATCACATAAAAAAGATCAATATGTAACACTGTTTTTTTCTCCCAAATGTTGAAACATATGATAAAAAGATCTTGGCATGTCATTTTTTTTCAGATCAGATGTAATATCAGCCATCGATCATTATCAGCCCTCGAGCCTTCCGCTCTTTGGCTGAAATAGAACAATGGACTGAGAATGCATCTGATATGAAAAATTCCATGTCATAATAAGAAAGTATTGCTGTTCTTTTTTTATATTATAACCTTTACAACTGATTCAAACTAAATAGTATTTGGAAAAACAAATACATTTTGAATGTGAAGTGCACTACGTAAAAATCTGTCTAAATGTGTTTTTTTATTTTGTGTGTGTCGTTATAAGAAATCTACGTAAACTTATAATCAACATCATCAACAAAGCTTCGTAGGTCAGAGACTGTATATCACAAATGTCCAACATTATACAGTATACAAATTAAACCACACTTCCTGTTCATAAAGCTGCGTTCACAAATGTGGACTTCTGCAGAACCTTTACTCTATTTGTAGTTTAATTCAAAACGTCACATATCAACTTGGTCTATTTTATTCTTCCATCAAAAACGATAAATTCAACCAAAACTTGTTGATTGAGGATAAAGACTGGACATATGAACATTGATAACCTTACCAAAGGTGTATGAGACGAGAGCTTACTTTTTAAGAACAAATCATAATATTTCAAGTCAATCAAAGGTTAACACAATTCATATTCAAAATCGCTGCAAACATGACATAAGAAACTAACAGGTTAATAGTTCAATTTAATTTAGACTAGACACAGAGTTTTTCGCGAGATCCTGCTACAAGTGTGCAAGTACATTGATTTATCTTAAGAGGGAGTTTAAAGATGTTTCCTTGTGTTTTTCAATTGAAATACCTAAAAGTTGCTTGCCTCTTTATGTGAATAACAAGAAATGCGTTTTATAGTATATATTTTATCGAAAAGAAGAGATGTTGTAAATATTAAACCATTGCTTCAGTAAAATACATATTGATATAGGAAAGTAATATGAAGGGTTTTGGTTTACCCTATGATGAATGGGGAAGAGAAATGTGCCGACCGGTAGGCACAACATCGCCGAAGTGGATGTGTGGGTTTTACAATAATGCACTGCCATCAGAATGATGTAGTTAAATCAGACGCCTTGTGTATAGACCATGTTCTTTGCGTATTATTAAAATAAGATAGGACAATACAAATTTCCTATCGTTGAATTGGCTATCTCAACTTCACAGAAATCCTACGTATGAAACGTTAAAACATGTTTAATAACTTTTTTCTGGGCAACTTTGTTTTCAATAAATCAATAAATAATAAATTAATATGTATGTATCAAATCACAAAACAGTGCACTGGGATCGCAATTGGTTAGCGTATGTATATCGAATATCCTTTATGACCGTACTTGCCATAGGTTCCTGGTATGCATGTTAGCTTTGGTTAAACTATTTTATCTTTTTATCAATTTACAAGAAACCTGTATTTCATAGAAAGGGTAACTGGCAAAACAGGAACTACAATAAGACAAAGTGTATGAATCTGAAACTGTCAATTGACAGATTGATTTATTTATTCATGTATGTACCCTTAAATGATGATTATGGCTTTGAGATACAATTGAAAATGGAAATGAGAAATGTGTCAAAAAGACAACAACCCGACCATAGAACAGACATCAGCAGAAGGTCACCAATAGGTCTTCAATGCAGCGAGAAACTCCCGCACCCGGAGGCGTCCTTCAGCTGGCCCCTAAACAAATATTTATACTAGTTCAGTGATAATGGACGTCATAATAAACTCCGAATTATACACAAGAAACTAAATTAAAAATCATACAAGACTAATAATGGCCAGAGTCTACTGACTTGGGACAGGCGCAAAAATGCAGAGAATGTATTTGAAAACAAAAGATGATCAGAAAATAGAAAACATCAAAACTGATAAAGAAGGATAGGATTTCTATTTTGGCCATATTTATTATATTATATTGCCTTGTAACACAAAAGTCCCGGGTTCGAGTTACGGAGGAGACACAGATGATTTTGTATGTTGAATCATGCTCTCTGGTTACATTTGGCGCCCAACTAAAAACCCACAGTGATTAGAGAGGAATTCTAGCTAGGGTATGTGTGTGAGAGTCATGGTATGATGACTCTTGAGGTTGGGGAAGTGTCTTTCATTAGTAAATAATTATTTAGCTGTAAGCGATTGAGCTAAGGAAGTGCTTTTTTAGCTCGGTCATTTAACACGCTGCCTTTTAACACAAAGGTCCCAGGTTAGAGTTCTGGAGGAGACAGGCGATTTTGTAATGAAAATCATGCTCTCCGGTTACACACGATAACGGAGTAAGCCTTAAAAAACTAAAACAAATACGTTGGTCCGTTTGATATTTGTTCTGTTATGTTAGTATAAGCCATTTAAAATAAGAGTGTCACGAAACAATATATTAAATATATAAAAACGACCAACTTATTGTTTTCCACTTAATGATTAAGAATTATCTTACTAGATTAACCATTTAAATACCAACTTACGACTGTTACCTTTTCATTTTTTAAATAACGTCACTACTGGTATTATGAGGGGCTGGATGGGGTTTACAGAATAGAGAATAATGGTCAAATAAAATAATTAATAGAGAAAATTGACTAAAGATATAAATAGAATAAATGTGGAAAATAAAACAATACTGATTACAGAAATAAAGGATGTAAAGAATAGAGAAATCATCTAATTACAGAAAATCTCAATTGTTAAATCATTTTCTTGAGATTTTTACTGAATAAGCGTAAGTTTTAAAGATAAAGAAATATGCCTGAAAAAAACCCAGAAATTAAGAACCCCGTCCATACGCTTTACTATCTACGGGTATATATGAAATATAGATTTTAAATGTATTGATTATCAATACATATGTAAATTTAATATAAGATAATATTTTTGGTATTCATATCTATAAACAAACTCAAGATTATAAGAAAAAACTAGCATATATATGTACGTTTTAAACTAAGTACAAATAAATACAAAATTGTTATCACTTTTAGAAAGTTTTACCTTTAAACGATGAAATTGAATCCAGTTGAGTTCCAATTATTAACAGAAAGAATGAAATTACTTCCGCGTTCTTATAAATAAATAACTCATTAATCGATTTTATAGTTGATTTAAAGTTCACGTTTTAGAAAGGTCATGATTGTTTTGCATTCCTGTCTTCGACAGGGCGTATAATGGTAGTCTGTCCCTCCATTTGCCAATACATCGTATGATAATTCAAATTTGAAGTATATAAACCAATTCTCATGAAATTTTAACACATCATTAGAACTGCCGGTTGTCCAGGCTAAGTTTACGTTTTGACTACAATACATTTTTCAATTTTGTCATTCCAAAAATATAGGATTTAATTTATGGGAAAATTAAATCATTTTTCACACATCGCACACCTACTCGAGTGTCTGGTTGGGGTTAACAAAATAGAGAATAATTGGCAAAAAGTGCAGAATAATGGACGAACAATAGAAAAATAGAGGACAACAAATAAAGAATAGAGAATAATGGGGTGCTAAATTATAAAGAATAGGGAATAATGGACAAACGATATAGAAATAGAGAAAAATAACAATTTTTTTTTAAAGAATACTGACATAAAAACGCACTAGCTTTAGTATGCTTGGATTAAATTACTACACACTTGGCTATGTTGATGGGTTTGATGAATAAAGACTTGTTTTTGATTTTGAAAAAAAATCTGGTATGTCTTTCCAGTGTTATGGGACTTTTTAATTAACATTTTATATTTAATAGTTTATGGAAAATTCATACACCAAAGGATATCCTCATATAAGTATTTTTGTAGCTTTGATTCACTAATTTTTGATAAGATGCTTTCTTAACTTTTCATTTAATTCTGGCAACAATTTCAGACGGGCGACAGCCTCGGTGGCCTCGTGCTCGCCTCGTTGTTGTGTCATTTAAACCAAAGACTTAAACATGGTATTTGCTACCACTTCGCTTAGCAATGCGGCATCTAGAAGTAAGTGCAAAGACTGGTAGGCTCGGAGTCAGAAAAAAATATATTCTTGTTCAACATCTAACGAACAAGAGATCACTACATTTTAAATATTTTAACTCAACAATGAATCAGGACACGCATATGACTAAAGTTCAAAAGGCGTCTTAAAAATCCTAATTTCTTGACATTTCAAATTTTCTTTAATATTTTTATACACCCACTATTTCCCGTTTAACTCGTGAATTCGAACCATGTTTCATCGCGCTATACTTAATTGAAGAGTAAAATATAGGTTAGATCGATTAATTGTGTGTTTTCTCTCATCGAACACGTCAAAAGGCAGTTTTATTTGTAGAGAAATTTTAAATTTTATCCTAGGGTTATAATCAAACAAAATTAACGCCTCTCCTCTTTATGTCAATGACGCTTTTCATGAGGGTGTGGATGGGGGTTCCTCATTTTCTGTATTTTTTTCTTTTTTAGGTAATTGTTCTCTATTCTTTATATTTTAGTAACCCAATATTCTTTATTTTTCTTTATTTGTTAACTTATTTTTTCTATTCTTTACTTTTTTTGCCCTTTATTTTCCACATTTTGCCCATTATTCTTTATTCTGTAAACCCCATCCACATCCTCTCTCCAAAACGTTTTTGTAGACTTGTGCAAATCCCTTATCTATACGAACCATACTGTTTGCCCACCTGCTTATCATTCTACACAACCCTTTCATACATTAAACATTGGCACCTTTTTTCTTTCAAAAACTATGAAAAATAAAAAGGATCTTATAAGATTTTCAATTATGATTTTTTTTAAACTATATGTAATAAAATTACGAAAAGAAAGGGACGAGTTAGCGGGCAAAATATGTATTGGCACTACATGGATAAAACCAGAGGATCCCGAATATCTGACAAAAATTCAAAAACAAGAGGAGCGAACATCCTTAATCACAAATTGAAATTTAATTTTAATTTTTGCAAAACCTTTCCCGTCGCTCTTTTTCGAAGTATCTAATTATCACAGCTAGATGCATGAGTTTGCTTCAAGCAGAAAATTATCAACCGCATTTTGCAAGTAATGAATTTGACATCATCCTTTCGAAAATTTACGAACGCCATCACGGGTTAGTTGATCGTTATGTAATATCTGTTTCACATAAACGAAGGATATATTCCAATTGTCGTAACCAAAATCCCGTTCTCTTTTCCTCGAATGTGACCTACCGAATTAGACTTATCACCGAGTTTGTACTTACATGAGCAACACGACGGGTGCCATATGTGGAACAGGATCTGCTTAACCTTCCCTAGCACCTGAGATCGCCACGGATATTTGTGGGGTTGATGGGGTTCGTGTTGCTCACTCTTTGGTTTTCTATGTTGTGTTATATGTTTTGTTTTATGTTCTGTTGTTGGTCTTTTCGTCGTTTTTTTTTTGCATTTTACAGTGCACTTTGTAGACATGTCCTTTGATTGAGCATCTTCGCTAGCCAAGGGTTACGATCCAGTTCCCTCCTCTCCACCCTTGGCGGATTGAGATAGAATTTTGGAGACACAAGGTAATCATTTTCATTGGTTGCAGTCGAAACTCGCTGCATCCAATCAAAATGCGCCTAAAACATGATCACGTGTAAATGTAGAAAGTGTATGTAAACAATTTCCACGTGCTTATTGTGCAACAAGTCTTTACATCCCTAAACATACGACTGTATTTAGTGACAATTTGAATGTTTTTAATCAACTAATAGAAGTTCCTGTGTATGTTTCTTGCACAAATGCATGAATGTCAACGTATATTTTCGTTTCCTACTTTTATACCAAGTGTGTAGAATCTAGACGCTACCGTGTTTTTACCTCCAAATTGAAGAGTTCAAGTGCTACCATTGGTCAAGAATAATGTATTCGGAATGGGCGTGACCTTAATCTACCGATAGATGGCGCAACATTGTTATCGCAAATGCTGGCTTAATCTGCCAAGGGTGGAGAGGAGAAAGTGGATCGTAACCCTTGGCTAGCGGAGATGTTGATTGAGTTAAGCTATTTCTTTTGATATTTTATAGTGTGTCTTTCTATGTTGTGAAGTTACACTATTGTTTTAGAAAAAGGGTGAAGGTTTGGTACCATTAAAACGTTTAAACCCGCTGCATTTGTTTGCACCTGTCCTAAGTCAGGAATATGATGTTCAGTAGTTGTCGTTTGTTGATGTGGTTCATAAGTGTTTCTCGTTTCTCGTTTTTTATATAGATTAGACCGTTTGTTTTCCCGTTTGAATGGTTTTACACCAGTAATATTTTGGGCCCTTTATAGCCTACTGTTCGGTGTGAGCCAAGGCTCCGTGTTGAAGACCGTACTTTGACCTATAAAGATTTACTTTTATAAATTTTGACTTAGATGGAGAGTTGTCTCATTGACACTCATACCACATCTTCTTATATCTATATAGCATGTTATTTTCAGAAGTAAGCTGTCATTCTTTTGTCATTTGATCGAATTTGATAAAGTTATAAACGTTCAATTTGTTAAACGTTGATACAA